>NW_027069907.1:589538-634673 GCF_002906115.3 Quercus suber | reverse complement strand
AAACATCTTCTTAGCCAAGGTACAGATGTTAATCCTATGGCACTATAAAACCCCAATATCATCTCAAACCAAGGTACGCATAATTTACCCCAACTCTAGCACTATAGAGTTGTAGAAAGGTTTTCTAACTTAAGCTTCGGAGGGTCTTTGGTCGGTACCGCACTGATACTCTCCTAAGGTTTTCTCTGATTTTGTTTTGCAATCATCATTTCGAGCACTTGGGTATCGTGTGGCTTACTGACAATTTTCGGCATCATTAAATCTTATCATTTTGAATTTTTTTAAAATCTTTTTGCCACGTTAAGAATGACGTTTTATATTTAACCATGTATTTTAGCATTTTTTTTTTTTTTTTTTGAGAAGTAGTACTTTAGCAAGTAATAAATTAACTCTACACTTTAAGGGATATATCAGATTAAACTTTATAGCTCTACAAATTCTATAAATTAAATCCTAAATTTTAAATCTAATTCTCTACAGTGATTATTGCAAATTGCTGTTGAAACAAAATATTTCAAATTTTCAATAAGTAATAAAAGATGCCAAAAAAAACACTATTAGATGAACATAGTGCTATTGATCCCTCAAGTTTCAAGAAATGCGAAACTATACTATTGGAAAATAGGGAAATTAACTTTGAAATAACATATTTAGATTTTTTTTTTCTTTCTACAGTTTACCATAAGAAGAAAAAAAAAATTTCTTTCACAAAATTAAAATGAAAAAAAAAAAAACATTTTAATATATAAAATTTAATATGAAAGGCCACCAATGAAATTTCAATGGTATTTTTAAAACTAATTTGGTTTCAAATTATTTCATTTAGTGTGCACTTAGATCAGGGTTGGAGTAAACATCCTGCACTGCCCAACCTATCATGTCCTAGACGAATTTTTCGCACCCCCAAAAAAGTAAAAGGGTAAGGACAAGTTTTGCTCACCTTGCCTAATATAAATATTCTATTTATAAACATAATTTGATCATTTCAATATATATTCTAGTTATAATTTATTATTAATTTTATACATATTTTTGTTACTCCAAACGCTTCCTTCCTTCTCTTTTTGTACTCTTATAATTGCTCATTTCCTTCCTGTTTCATCTTTTAACAAATTATTATAAGAGTTAATAAAAACTCCTCAAACCCCACAACCTAAATTCGTTACAATCTTTTTTCTTTTTTGGGTTACAATCTAGTTCATCAGTACGCGAGAATTCGTCAAATTAACATATGTAGAGTTCTTTTAAAAAATCCATAGAGAATAAAGATATTTTGTGAGCATACATTTATTAACTAATGTTGCTGTTAAAGAGGTTCGTAATGTGGTTAGCAAAAAAAAAAAAAAAAGAGGTTCGTAATGTGTTCACAGTAGTGGATGTCCCTTTTTTTAATTGCCACCCCGGCTTCACGTTAGCATCAATCATTGATATTAGCGTTTTCATTGGCCCTATCATACTTTTCCATATACCATAGCAGGGACTTTTTTAACACACATTTAAAAAGTTAATGATCATTTTGAAACATGAAGATTGAGGATTAAATGTGTAACTAAAGCAATTTTTATATAAAATATATGGTAAATTAAATGCACATCCCTTGAGATTTGAGGAAATGATACTCCCCCCAAATTTAAAGGGAAAAAACATTTTTCCTCTTGACATTCATTTGACCAAACTCTGTCAAATTAAAGTTTAAAATGTTGTATCTTAATTTGCCCTTTGGTTAAGGGTAGATTTTCCAAACTACCCTCCACTTATGCTTAAAAGTTTTACTAAACCCAAAATTAATTACGGACCATGTTTATATCATAAATTTTGATACAAATCGTTGGTGAGAAGTGCAATTAAAAATTTCAAGAATTTACAAACTTAAATAATATCAATTGGTAAGGTGTGACTAAAAGCGACTAAGCGACATGTGTTTAAAATATGATAATATGCTCCTTTTATTTTTATTTTTTTTATGTGAATGCTCTTTTTACTAATCAAAGTTAAAATTTGGTGAAAACATCTATTAGAAATTTGGAATATTCTGTTACTAATATTAATGAAAGGAGGGGAGTGTCATTTTTTTCAAACCTCAAGGGATAGGAGTGTTTTTTTCCATTCAGGTTTGGGGGTGAGTGTCATTCTCCCAAATCTCAAGAGAGAAGAGTGTAATTTGCCCTAAAATATATACATACAAAGACCTATAGTCACTAATCAGGAAGGCTCGATTTAGACAAAACTTAGAAGCATTTATTTTTCTCATTGGTCTAGATTTCTAGGGTCTTAAATTTTATTACTCTTACTTATGGATTAAGAATTATGACTACTCTTTAATATTCTTGATGTCATATACTATTTTTTTTTTTTACCAAATTCAAGACAATGTCATTTAAGATGGTTTGGTCATATTAAGAGTAATAGCAACTAATGCATTTGTAGTATAGGATGAGTTGATTCAAGTTATTTTGTTTAATAGATACAATAGAATTTTGGGAACAAAAAAAGGTAGATAAATATTAAAAATAACATTAGTAAAAGTAGTTGAAAAAGACATATCAATTAAGAAAGTAACAATTTCTCAAAAAAAAAATTAAGAAAATAACAGAAATTATGACTTTGTTTTCTCAAAAAAAATTATGACATCGCATAGATTAAAATATAGGAAAATAATATATGTGCCAGGCCTTGATTAATTTTTTGAGGATTCATATTTCATAGCTATTTCAAATTTTTGATTTTTTTTTTTTTTGAAACAAACTAACTACTAAACACACATACTTAATTACGAGAAATTATAAGGTCCCATGGTGGACAAGTAAAGTGATCTATCATTCCACTAAAAAACTCCCACCTGTTTAAAATTGTTGAGTTAAAAAATCTTTTTAAACAAAAACTGATTACTGACTCAACAATTTTAAACAAATGAGAGTTTTTTAGTAGAATTGTGAACAAGTGACGTGGTCCACCAGAGAACTATATAATTTCTCCTTAATTATATTCTCTCACAAAGTTCAAACACATTATTTAACTCGTACCACTACAAAAATGCCTAATTTGTTATTATTATTGTTGCCATTCAAGGCAAAGTCACGAAATATCATATACGAGTACTATTATTTTTTTATTTTTTTATTATTATTTTTTTTCATTCCGAGGCAAAGTCACATGGGTAACATGGCACAGCATTTTATATAGTCATTTTTTTAATACTAATTTAGCTATAATTGGTCGCATACAAAGAACATTGAGGATAAACAAATTCTAGTTAGTAGTGACTATTCTCGATATCATATACTATGTTTTGCCCATTTCAGGGCAAAGTCACGAGGGAAAAATGTCAGCATTGTCTTGAATCTTGATGATTCCGAGTTTGTCTTGACGCTTTTGGACTTCCTGGTAAAAGCCAAAAAGCAACTTGATCATCTCTTGCTTAGCCAGCTGAATAGTGATTGAACCCAGGAAACACGTTGGAGTATTTTAATTTATTGGAGCATCTTGAGCTCAGTCTCTCTATTTTTGTGAAAAAAATATTATTTTAATAATCAAAGTGATAACATTGGTAGCATAACACGTTANTATTGGAAATTATATTTTCATTTATATATATATATATATATATCTTGAATATTTATTATTAATAATTCCGGCATTGCACGGGTTAAAATCTTTTTTTTGGGGGGGGGGGGGGGGTGGAGGTTACAATCTAGTTCATCAGTACGCGAGAATTGTAATGCAAAAAATGAGATTTTGTTAAATTAACATATGTAGAGTTCTTATAAAAAATTCATAGAGGATAAAGATATTTCGTGAGCATGTATTTATTAAATGTTGCTGTTAAAGAGGTTCATAATGTGTTCTTTTACAGTTGTTTGCCCTAAAACCTCAAAAGAAAAGAGTGTAATTTGTCCTAAAATATATACATACAAATACCCACAGTCACTAATCGGGAAGGCTTGATTTAGACAAAACTTAGAAGCATTTATTTCGCTCATTGGTCTAGATTTCTAGGGTCTTAAATTTAATTACTCTTATGGGTTGAGAATTATGACTACTCTTTAATAATTCTCGATGTCATATACTATTTTTTTTTAACCAAATTCAAGGCAATGCCATTTAAGATAGTTTGGTCATATTAAGAATAAAGCAACTAATGCATTTGTAACGTAGGATGAGTTGATTCAAGGTATTTTGTTTAAGGGAAATGCTAACGAGTGCCCTTAGGGCACTCGTTAATAATCCATTTAAAGAAAGTTAACGAGTGCCTAGCATGACCATTTGTTTAATAAATACTATAGAATTTTGGGAACGAAAAAGGTAGATAAATATTATAATTAAAATTAGTAAAAGTAGTTGAAAAAGACATACTACCTCCATCCCAGTTTGTTTGTCCTCTATTCAATTTTGGGATGTCCCAAAATATTGTCCTATTTCTAAAAATAAAAATTATTAGTTTACTAATCTTCCTATTATACCTCTACTTTATTTTCAAAATTATTTGAAAAGAAAACTAACTAATATTTAAAAAAATCAATTTAATTGGGGCACCTTTTTAGTTGCCTCATTAAGAATAACTCTTTTTAAAAGCTTATAAATTTATTTAAGGGTGGTTTTGTAAACTTATACATTTTTATAAGGCAGACAAGACAATAAATGATGTTCCCCTAAAAAATTTGACTTTATAAACAGGACAAACAAATTGAGACAGAGGGAGTATCAATTAAGAAAGTAATAGAAATTATGACTTTGTTTTCTCAATTATGACTTCGCATAGATTAAAATATAAGAAAATAATATATGTGATAGGCCTAGATTAATTTTTTGAGGATGCATATTTCATAGTTGTTCCAAATTTCAGAATTTTTTTAATATTTTTTTATATTTTGGAGACAAAATAACTACTAAACACACACACACACACATTTAATTACACTCTCTCACCAAGTTCAAAACATTATTTAACTAAAATTGCCACTACAAAATGCCTAATTTGTTATTATTATTTTTGCTATTCAAGGCAAAGTCACGAAATATCATATACTATATATTTTTTTTTACCATTCCGAGGTAAAGTCACATGGGTAACATGTCACAGCATTTTATATAGTCATTTTTTAATACTCCCTCCGTCCCACTTTTTTTTGTCCTCTATTCCATTTTAAGATGTCCCAAAATATTATCATGTTTCTAAAAATAAAAGTCATTAATTTACTAATGTTCCTATTATACCCCTATTAATTTACTAATTCAATTTTTTGATAAATTTTTTTAAGGGTAGTCTTGGAAACTTATACATTTTTAAAAGATAGACAATACAATAAATGATTTTCCCTTAAAAAGTTTGACTTTTCAAACAGGACAAAAAAAATGGGATGGAGGGAGTACTAACTAAGTCCAAATCTTCTGTCCCACTTTTCCTACTCTACTCTATACTCCACCAATAAATACTTGCCACATGTTTACCTTATTAATTAATAACTGTAGTATTAATAAGTCAATAATGATAGTATTTAATTAATTAGGTGAACACATGGCAAGTATTTATTGGTGGAGTATAGAGTGGAGTAGGAAAAATGGGACAGAAGATTTGGACTCGTACTAATTTAGCTATAATTGGTCGTATACAAGGAACATTGAGGATAAACAAATTGTAGAGAGTAATGACTATTCTCGATATCATATACTCTGTTTTTGCCCGTTTCAATGCAAAGTCACGAGGGTAACATGTCACAGCATTGTCTGGGATCTTGATGATTCCGAGTTTGTCTTGAAGCTTTTGGACTTCCTCATAAACGCAACAAGCAACTTGTTCATCTCTTGTTTAGCCAGCTGAATAGTAATTGAACCCAAGAAAGATGTTGGAGTATTTTAATTTATTGCTGCATCTCGAGCTGAGTCTCTATTTTTGTGAAAAAAAAATATTCTTTTAATAATCAAAGTGCTTGGCTAACACTATTTAAAAACAGGGGTAGACCTAGGATTTCAAGCTAGGGAGGCCGAAACATAAGAAGAAAAAAATCTAAATAGGGATAGTACTAACAAACTATCAACCAAGATCAATATACAAGATCATTATTTCTTAATACATTAAGATCCAATCATTTACTAATAAAGACCAAAAAAAAAAATACAAAATAATATTGTTTCTTAAGAGCATCAACTGATACCAAAAAAAAAAAAAAAAAATTTACAAACCAAAACTTACTTTGACTACTTTATTATAGCATTTGAAATGTCTTGCACAATAGTTTTTTTGGTATTTAATGTTCTAAATACTAAATATTTACCATTTAAAACACCTAATGCTAGTACTCTAATATTGGGGCTCACTAAGATTTTTTATTTTTTATTTTAAAATTTGTTTTTATGTGAGTTAGGTAGTTGCTAGTTGGGTTAGGCTAATTAAAAGAAAGGGAATCTAAATTTTTGGAAGAGTGAGGCACAACTCTAGAAATTTAAAAAAAAATAAAATATATATATATATATAATCATTAAAAAAATTCTTTTTTTTCTTTGGGCTAGGGGCCCAATTTTTCTTTTTTTTTTTCCCCCTCTTGGGGCTAAGAGGGGCCCCCCTATGGGTCCGTCCCTGCTCCACAAGTATAAGTGCTTATGGGGGGGGGGGGCAAGGGTCAAGATTCAAGTCTCCAGGAGAGAGATTCACACACATATATACTTAGATTAGGCTAGAGTAAAATTTCTATCTTGTATAAAAAGCTAAAAAAAAAAAAAAAAAAAGAATAAATGACAACTTATTATATTATTGGTCTCTTTGTTGTTTTAAATTTTCTTTCCTTAAAAAAAAACAGGTAATGTTGTTTTAAGAATATGAGTGAATCGCTGACAATATTTTTATTTTTATTTTTTTCCTTTTATAGCTATGTTAGTATTTTAAATTTATAGTGTCCACTTTATGATAATTGCTCTTTATCATTAGGCTAAAAACTTCATAAGAAATGTTATGTCTACAATATTTTCACAATAATTTCACAACAAATCCTAAGTGGTAGGTTATTATATGGGTGGACAAAAAAATAATTTAAGTTTTGAATTTAAATTAGAACTAATCACAACTTATCATCTATAATTTTTGGGGCCTTTTTGCACTGTTAGGCCTCAACCCTTTCTTTTGCATTATGGCCCATTAGTCTGAGGTATGAGAGTTAGGACTAGCCTTGCTAGGGCTACGCTTTAGGCCAACATATGCACAAGTCAAGCCAACCCAATGTAGATGCGTCTTGGCATGAATGTTGTGGGTTGAATGTATGGTGTGGTCATGACAGGAACAACTGTCACAAGTGTTATAGCAGGAATACAGTACAACAGGATAACTATTATGATAAATGTAATAAATAAAACTAACACCGAGAAGAAAGTTAATAGAGTTATGGCAGAATATTACAACAAGTAAAAATAACACTACATCTGATAAGAGTAAATAACTTAAGAACTTCTTACCAAACAGTGGGCAAGCCACCTAATAAACATGACTAACAAAAAGAAAAGCTTGTCGGCTAGATGATAGGCTGAACTTTTCAGCAAAAGCAACCCAAGAAAGGAACCAATCTCTAACGTGGGTAACCTTAAGAAAGGCTCCTGCCATAGAAGTTACACACTTTAGAGAAAGGGTCTAAATGGTTTGAGCTCCGATTCTCAATCTTCAGAGAGTGGGTCTATCAAGAGGGAAGTAAAAGGTGGTTTATTGATGCATGCCTCTATTCCTACTGTTTACTTTCTCTCTCGTTTTCCTTTTAATCTTTCTTTCTTCTCTTGTGTATTCCTTTGTTTTCTGCCCTTTATTTCTACCCCTTGTGTTCCTCCTTCCTTTACTATTCACGGCTACCCCATATTTATCGTCTGTCATTGTGAGATTTACCCCTTTTATCCCTTAACCGTTTTGGGCTCCTTATGGGCATCCCTCTAGGATTGCCCATTAACCTGCCGACTGTCCAGCCACTACCTTTGCTCAAAGTATATTGGTTGCACCACTCTCCATTTCCAGAAAAAATTACTTGTCTTGTTTCTTACCTCTCTCTATTCTTGTTTTACCCGTGTGGATAAGGATTAAGCTACCTCATTACCTACCTTTATGGCATGCATCAAGTGGTCCTAGCCCATACTTACCTCTTTTGGGTGAAATGTCATCCTAGCAATACATTTCCCAAAGAAGCTTGAGCAAGAACCCCAGAATAGACCCCATTTTCTCACCACCGCCAGACCACACTCTTTGAATACCTTGACCTGTGGCTCACTTCCCATGTATTGGCTGGGTACAAGTAGGTAGTGCCCTAGCCTTTGTGCATGCTTTACTCCATTTGAATTTGTTTCTTTCTGGCCTTCACACCATTTCGACTACCCTTGGGTTGTCTGGTACTGCTCTTTGTACTAGCTGATATTTATCCTTTATGGCGTGAAGGACGTGTGTGGGCTTTTGGTCTCATATTTTCTTTCTTTCATCCCTTCTTAAGCTGGGTATCACTCAGGCAAAAGCCTTCATCTTTCTGCTGAGCTCATGCTTTCTTCTTTATGGCCGTGGGCCTTTTGGCCACTAATCTTGCCATGTTGTTTTCATTGTATCTGCTACAGCTATGTCTTTCTTTTCACTTCTTATTACCCGTGGGCTTGTGGGCTGATGTTCCAGCTGTATCAATTTATTTCTTTATTAATCCTTTACTTAGGGCTTCTTTGCCCACTTACCACGTCTTTACCTCTTTTGGTCTTGTTAGCCAACATTTCTATCACGTCAACCTGTTTTACCACTTTATTCCTTGGGCTTCCTCGGTCCATTTACTTCTTCTTTACATCTTTTTACTCCCATGGGCTTTCTACTAAATTCCTTGGGCTTCCTCGGCCCCATTACTACATCCTTGAGCTTCCTCAGCCCTATTACTACATCCTTACATCTCATTACCCTTTTGGGCTTATCATGCTAGCCCATTGAGTTTACCAATTTATTCCCCAGGCTTCTCAGCTCATTTACTTCTTCTTTACCTCTTATTATTCCCATGGGCTTACTACTTCATTTCTTGCGCTATCTCGGCCCATTTATATCTTTTCTACCTCTTATTATTTTCATGGGCTTGTTGGCCATCAATCCTGTCACTTTAGCCCACTGGGCTTGTTTCCTTATTTCTTTATTGTTTGGCCCCTCATTTTCTTCTCATCATCTTTATTGTTGGGCTTCTTCTGTTGTTGGGCTCTCTGTCAAAAATGAGCATCAACAAATTTATTGTGAAAATGTTATGAAAATGTTGTGAATTTAGTATTCTCAAAAATCAATTGGTCTTTGATGTAAGGGAATCCAATAAAATAATTTACAAGTTAACAGAAACCACGACTAAACATTATTTAAAAGTATTGTTCGAGAATCAAGTTATCACAATGCACAAACTATTAGATATTATGGGTTTCGCTCTTCTTCTAGCATACATTTTTTATGTCTACAAATGCTAGGTTAATTTACGTATTACTAAAAAAAAGTAATTTATGTTGTACAGAAATTATTTCACACGTACATAGTACCAATTTATTTTTCTTTCTTAAATCTTTCTAAGCAAAGTGGACACGTTAACATTGGTAATTAACATTGGTAACATAACATTTTTTTTTAATAAGGATATATCATTAAAAAAAAATTAGTGGCCACAGCCACTGAACAACAGTAATCTTGTTGAATTCATACTAAAATCAAAATTAAAGGGAAAATTATTTTTTATTTTATTTTATTTTTTTGATAGGGGAGAAATTATATTTTAAATAGCATCATTATGGGTTTTTCTTTTCCCACTTTAAGAATGACGTTTTATATTAGACCATGTAACTTTAGCAAGTTATGAATTAACCCTACACTTTAAGGGATATTGCAAATTAAACTTTATATTTTTACAAATTCTATAATTAAACCCTACTCTTTAAATCTAATTCAATTTAAACCTAAGCCTTGTGATCATTACAGTGACTGTTGCAAATTGCCATTGAAACTGAATTTTTTTTTTTTGAGAAAAAAAAAACTGAATATTTCAATAACTAATAAAAGAAAAAGGGAATGTGTAACTTGAGAACAGAGAAATTAACTTGGAAATAACATATTTGGATTTTTCTTCTTTCTATATCTGACCATAAGAAGAAAAAATTATTTTTCTTTCACAAAATTAGAAAGAAAATTTTATTTTTTAAATATAAAATTTAATATGAAAGGCCACCAATCAAATTCAATGGTATTTTTAAAATCAATTTGGTTTCAAATTATTCCATTTGGTATGAACTTCAATCAGGGTTGGAATAAAGTCAACAAACATCTTGCCCCACCCAACCTATCATATCCTGCATGAATTTTTCCCACCTGGGTCAATAGGACGAGGAAATTTTTCGCTTGTCCCGATCCCAAATGTGTATATATACATACATACATACATATATATATATATATATATATATTTTTTTTTTTATGTATACATATAATTTAATATTTTGATGATTTTCTATGCATATCCTAGTCATAGTTTGTTTATTTTATACATATTTTTATTATCATCTCCAAACACTTGCCTCTCCTTCTCTCTTAATACTCTCTTATAATTGTCCCTTCCCTTTTTGTTTCATATTTATCTCATTAATATTAGAGCAATTTTATTAGAATTAATAAAATTCCTCAAATCACAACTTGAACCCATTTTCCAAAAAAAGTATTTTGTATCAAATGATACCACGCCATTCATATCAAAATCCAATAAATTAGAGATATGTGTATAAAAATAATTACCCACTAACACATGTCTTTCATTTATTAATGAGATAGTTATTTTTTGCTGACATGTCTCAAATTTATTGAATTTTGATACCACTAACATGAAATCATTTGATACTAAATACATTCTCCCATTCTCCACCCTTTGGCCCTTTAAGGATTTTCCTTACCACGAAGAAGGGAATGGAGCACCCATAGTTTGACCCTATCTTGCTCCATTATCATCCATAATTTGGATATGTTTTACCAATTGATTATTTATTAAAAGTAATGTAGAGAATTAGTGGATATTTTTTTCCTTTGTATGGGGCTATCAAAATAAAAATCCCGTCCCAAATTCTTTTTTTAGCTTGCCAAAGGAAAATATCTTTGTTTATAACTTGGTATAATATTACTTAAATTTACACATAATTTAATGTGAACGCAACCCAATATATTGTATGGGTCCGGTCAACGAGAAAGTATACCATGTTTCGGTAATATCAACTCAGCATCTGTTTTGGTATTTTCTACCCAATAAATGACTGACACCTATTTCAAAAAACCACATTAGAGTATTACTTTAATAAATTAATCACAATTTTCTATACTATCGGGACGATAAATTAATCATTTATTGGAGTAGTCTGATGTGGTTTTTTAAAACAAATATCAATCATTTATTAGGTAGGAAATACCAAAACAAATGTTGAGTTGGTATTACCAAAATATGATATACTTTCTCCCAGGATGCTCTTAGAGCATTTGTTAATGAATTATTTTAGAAAAGTTTTAATATCACTTTTATGGGAAATATAAAATACTGTCAAAAAAGTCAATTGTTTTTTCTTTTCCCATAAAAAGTTTCTAAAACTATTTCTTTAACATATACCCTTAGAACATTCATTAACATTTCCCATATTGTATTTTTTGCACATTTATTATTAATAATTCCGCACATTGCACTGGTTACAATCTTTTTTTTTTTTTTTTTTGAGAAACAAACACACATACACACACAAGGGAGAGGGAAATGGGTTCTAACACAAAAGCACACTCACTGGTTACAATCTACTTCATCGATACAGGAGAATTGTTATGCAAAAAAAAAAAAAAAAGATTTTGTTAAATTAAGATACGTGTAGTTCTTTAAAAAAAAATCCATAGAGGATAATAAAGATATTTCAAGCATATATTTATTAATTAATGTGGTTATCAATAAGGTTCATAATGTGTTCTTTTTCGGATGTCCTCTTTTTTTTAATTGTCACCTAGGCTTCATGTTAGCATCAATCATCGATATTAGCATTTTCACTCACCTCTCATATTTTTCCCCTTTTTTTTTTTTTTTTTTTTTTTTTTTTTTTGAGAAACTCTCATATTTTCCTTCTACCAATTGATAGCTGAGATCTTTTTAACGCACATATAAAAGGTTAAGGATCACTTTAAAACAAGAAGACTAGGGACCAAATGTGTAACTAAAGAGATTGTTTTATGTAAAAGATCATACATACAATTAGTGTAACAAAAGTATTTATTTTGCTCACTGGTCAAGTTGTCTAGGATCTTAAATTTAATTATTCTTACTCACAGATCGAAAATTACGGCTACTCTTTAATAATTCTTGATGCCATTTACTATTTATTTTACCATTTCAAGGCAAAGTCATTTAAAATGGGTTGGTCATATTAAGAATAAAGCAACTAATGCATTAGTAAATAGGATGAGTTGATTCAAGGTATTTTGTTTTTTTAAATAGATAAGATAGAATCTAGGGGAATGAAAAAATGTAGAGATATACTAAAAATAACATTAGTAAGAGTAGTTGAAAAAGACATGTCAATTAAAAAAGTAACAGAAATTATGACTTCGTTTTTTAAAAAATGGATAATTACACTAAACCCACCTGTGGTTTGACTTAAATTCACGTTGTCTACCCGTAGTTTGAAAAGTGTCACTTTGCTCACCTGAAATTTGCGTCGTTAACCTTCCGTAACCCACCTCTTAATTTTCCGTTAAAAAAACACATTTTTAAACAAAAATAAACATAACTTTGAATCAAAGGGATAGGGTTTGAAATTTTTCAAAAATGGATGAACATTGAAAATGAAATTTCAAACCATTACAAATAAGCACTTTGCCTTCTTCCTGTAAAACAAAATTATACATAAGCAGAAAAGTTTCAACTTTCAATCATCAATCATCAATCCTTTGCATCCAAGCATTCAAGAATTTATTTTCGAGGGAGATGCTCTAGTCATCATCAATCTAGTGCAAGTGGAGGATTTTTGCACTTCTCACTTCAGTAATATCATTAAATTAATATTGCAAAGCTTTAGCCATTTTTGTTTCAACCATACTGAAAGGAATGGAAACTATGTTACTCATGACTAAGAAAGTCAAGAATGTTGACATCTGATTTGGCTGGATGATGTCCTAGTTGAAATGGAATCTGATGTAACTTGTGGTATTTCATTGTAGTTCTAATGAAACACAATACCCAGCAATAAAATTTTTTTAAAAAAAAAAAAAAAGCCTCACCAATGGTTAGATCTACCAACTTAAGCTAAAAATTTTCCATTGGAGGTTACCAATTTCATTAGAATACAAATCAATCTCAACCACAGCCGCAACTCTACTAGATTCTTCAAAGTGGCAGGGAGGTCATGTCTTTTCCCGAGACCCAACAGCACCAAATCTGACACCACCACTCCCACAACACCCTCAAGCCAACAAACCAAGCACCCACGTATGCGTTCAACCAGACACAAACAAACATTTTTCTAAAAAAAATGAAAAGAAAAAAAAGATACAAACAAACACTGCCATGCCATCACTATCAGCTTGTCACCATTCACTCCAAATGAAAAAAAAAAAAAAAAAAGGAATCGTCTCAATGAACAAACTCCCAGATCATGAGCGGTTGGTCAAGTACAGGCTCCAATAATTAACCAGTAGCATAAAACAAAAGTATAAAAGTTTTTATATATTAAATTATTTGTTGGTTTGGTTATTCTATTTTTGCTTTTGTTCTTTTTTAATTACATTACATTTAATTTGTTTTCCTCTTTTAAAATGGAGTTTGGTGGTGGGTGAGTAGTGTTACATTCGAATTTTACAATACCGTCCCTTTTGATCTTAGTTTCTCTTTTTTTTTTTTAGGTTTTTCTTGTTTGGAGAGGAGAGAGATATAAAAAGTGAGCAAAAATATATTTATACCCTCATTTGTAACAGAGGTGGGCTACAGAAACCTAACGGTGCAAACTTTAGGTGGGCAAAGTGACACTTTTCGAACCACAGGTAGGCAGCATGAATTTAGATCAAACCACAAATGGGTTTACTGTAATTACTCCCTAAAAAAAAAAGAAAAAAAATTATGACTTCACATAGATTAGAATGCAAGAAGTAAATGTGGCTAATTTTGATTAATCTCTTAAGGATTTATAGCAAGAGAGTCAATTTCATATTCAAGCGGTAAACTACTGTACCTAAGTTTTATCATATATATATATATATATAGAATAAAACTTAGATACAGTATTTTATGTAATGTTTCTTAAATTCCCTCTTTTAAGATTTAGCCATGCAGTCACTTAACTAAAAAATAAACTTCTATCCCATGAGAGAAAATTCACATGACATAATTTTAAGAGATGAACCTAAGGAACAATATCTAAGTACTGTATCTTAGTCTTGCCCATATATATATGTGTGTGTATTTGAATAAATGAATATTTATTTTCCTACATATATGAAAAATATTAATGCCACTTCAATACATATTAAACTTGTGTTGGAATTATTATTTTTACAATTGGTGGCATTAATTTATAAGACATTAATTCTGAAATTTGTGGTTTGTCTAGGCAATACTCTAAACACAAAAATATATAATTTTTACCCATTTCGCATACTCACCTCAACATTTTTTTTCTTTCTCAAAAAAAAAAAAAAAAAAAAAAACCTCAACATTTTTTTTTTTTGGAGAATGGTATCCTCCTCCACTTATTTTCTCTTTACTGTTTACATTGACTACCTGTCTTGACTCTTGAGCGAAGACTGGAGTTTTACACGAAGAGCAGAGGAAAGCAAGGAACGCGCCGCGGCTGAGGAAAACAGAGAAAACAAAACGCAGAGCAAAAAAAACCAAAAATATCATATGGGCCCAGATAGGACTTCGTTGATTCTAGCTTAACCAAAATTTTGGAATTAAGAATTTGTTATTGCTCCAAGTCAAGGGAAAGTCACGAAATATCATAATACTAATTTTTTTTTTTTACCATTCTATATAGTTTTTTTTAATTAATTTTTTATAACCAATTTAGCTGCAATTGGTCGTATACAATGAACTGTTGCATACTTACACGGATTTAAGGAACACTGAGAATCTAAACTCTTTAACAATTCACCATAAAAAAATTATATAAAAAAACAATTCTACAAATATATATATATATATATATATTGGAAATGTTAATGAGTGCCCTTAGGCCACTTGTTAATAATCCATTTTAGGAAAGTTTTTGAGCCCATTTGGATAGGCATTTTCCTGGAGTGAAACACGTAGTTTGATTCAAAACGCAATATTCACAATTGTTTGGAGAAGTTGTTTCAGCTAAATCACGTTTAGAAATCGCACAAATCTGCGGTTTCAAGAAAGAGTATCTAATTGCATTTTCAATATCAAGCAAATAGAACGTTTTCGCACCACTATTTTTTTGGTTCAAAAAACCAAATATACCCCAAATAGCTGGCTATATTATCCAATGTGAGTGATACCCAGCAGAAAGAAAGAGAAAAATGCACAATAACTTTGCAAAATGAAGTTAGAATCACCTCTTCTTCAAGACTTCGACTTCATTATTCTTCACATTTTTCTTTTACCATCTTCTTCTTTAAGGACTCAGCGATGACCGATTTGCTTCTTCTGTTTTGTTACTGCATTCTCTATACTCCACTCTTCCCTGGTCTTACCTTTTGCTTTTTCAATGTAAATGCTGAGTAACTTTATATGCTTGGTCAAAAGCACTTGCTTTTGATTTTCTCAAACCATCAGATGATATTTTGAATTGGTGTCACCAATTTTTTGACACGTGAGACTAGCATTTATTGAGTTTGGTGAGTGTTGAATTATTTAATAGTTTTCACTTTTATATATTTATGGTGATAACTCCACCGAGTTTATAGTGTTTGTGAATTACAGATGACTTGATGTGCAATGGTGAATAAGAATATCTTTAGTAAATTCATTAAATTTTTGTACTGTTTGAAGAATGAACAGTAATTTTTATTTTTATTTACCCACTTTTTCAAATACACTTTTTAACAGATTTTTTATCTCATTTAAATATTATTTCTTCATTCATTATTTATTCTTTTTTTAACAACTACATATCTTCCAACATTTTTTTAATCAACACCTGATTATTATAATAGAAAAAAAAATTGAAAAATGAACAATAGCCCATCAGACTTGATGAGCTACTGTTCATGAGTCAAAAAAAATTTTGGGTATAGAGAATCCATTGGAGTGGCTTTTTTTAGTCTTATTCTCTATTATAGAGAATATTTTGCTTTTACATGGACCATTGGAGATGCTCTAATAATATAGTGAAGTCCTTTTTTGAAATTTACACTCAAAACAACTATTTTTAAAATAGTTTATCCAAACGCTTAATATAGCTTTAAAAATAAAAAACGCATATTTTCACATTTGTACCAAACGCTTATCTGTGGTTTTTAAAATGGAGTTTTCAAAACGTATGTTTTAAAAACGTTAGTTTTTAAAACGTACATTTTGAAACAGCTTATCCAAACAGGCCCTTTATAGGAAATGAAAAAAAGTAATTAATATTTTGACAGCTTTTTTCATTTTCCATAAAAATAGTATCAAAATTTTTCTAAACTGGATTATTAACAAGTGCCCTAAGAGCACTAGTTAGCATTTCCTTATATATATATATATATATATATTATGTTTTTGCCCATTTCAAGGCAAAGTCACGCAGGTAATTAACAAATTCACAGCATTGCCTTGATGATTTCGAGTTTGTCTTGAAGCTTTTGGACTTCCTCGTAAACGCAAACAAGTTGTTCATCTCTATGTTTAGGCATCTCGAGCAAACCCTTTATATATTTTTTGTGTAAAAATGTGTTGTTTTAATAATCTGAATGTTTGGCTGACACTATTTAAAAATAAAGTTTGAGCATTTTAATTTAGTGGCCTTAGAGCACCTTGAACAGATCCTCTATATTTTTCTGAAAATGTGTTGTTTTAATAATCAGAACGTTTGGCTGACACTATTTGAGAATGTAGTTTGGGGGTCAAATTATCATATATGACATATTATATGTGTGTGTTTTAATAACCCGAGTGTATGACTCACATTATTTAAAAGTGTTGTTTATGGAGCAAATTAGAGGCAATGACAACCTATTATATTATTATTATTGGTCTCTTTGTTGATTTAGGAATATAAGTGTATGACTGACATTATTATTTCTTACCAAAAAAAAAAAAAAAGACATTATTATTATTTTTATTTCTTTTATAGATATGTTAGCATTTTAAATTTATGGTATCCACATTATAATGATTGTTTTTTATCATCAAGATATTAATTGATTTTTTTATGTAAGTGAGAATTAAACCTCAAATCTATTATTCACTAATAAAATATTTTATCAGTTGAGTTAACTAAAACCCACAACTAACATTATTAAGAAGTGTTGTTCGAGAATGAAGTTATCACAAATCTATTATACTTTTTTATGTCTATAATGATAACAAGTCAAGAATAATGAAATTAGAGGATTTGTAAATTTTTTTTTCTTTTTTTTTTTTTAAAGAAGGTAATAAAATGCTAGGTTAATTTACATATTTGGTACTTAACATTTGACCTTTAATTTACGCAATAGGTCAATCTACCTCTCCTCCATGGGAAGGGAAGTTGGGTCGTTAATAAGACGGAGTTAAAATCTATGCCCAATAGCCATACCTTTATGGTCAGTTTGGATTAAAGGAGAGGAGGGGGGAATAGAGTAAATTTAGCACAAAATTAGCTTATTTTTAGTCAACTCTACTTTACTCCCTTCTATTCTCCCTCCTTCCCCCCTCCGTCCAAACACGCCATTAGTCTTACTTTGTGCCAAAGTTTACGAGCCAAAGTGTAGTAAGTTGGGCAGCCCAATTCAAAGTAGAGATAACAAAAGAATATATAGGGTAGCTTCTCATTCGATCTATTTATTAGAGAACAGTTGATAACTATTTTGTTGTTCTTGTTATAATAGCAGATAAACAAGGAACCTCGGCCAAGGATTTCCTCACTTGCCACCATTTTAGATTTACAACATATATATATATATATATATTGCTTCAAGGTAGATTTACAACAAATTGAAATGAAAATTATGAAATCGTTTGACAAATTTTTTTTTTTTTTTTTTTTTTTTNTTTTCTACCCCTTGTGTTCCTCCTTCCTTTACTATTCACGGCTACCCCATATTTATCGTCTGTCATTGTGAGATTTACCCCTTTTATCCCTTAACCGTTTTTGGCTCCTTATGGGCATCCCTCTAGGATTGCCCATTAACCTGCCGACTGTCCAGCCACTACCTTTGCTCAAAGTATATTGGTTGCACCACTCTCCATTTCCAGAAAAAATTACTTGTCTTGTTTCTTACCTCTCTCTATTCTTGTTTTACCCGTGTGGATAAGGATTAAGCTACCTCATTACCTACCTTTATGGCATGCATCAAGTGGTCCTAGCCCATACTTACCTCTTTTGGGTGAAATGTCATCCTAGCAATACATTTCCCCAAAGAAGCTTGAGCAAGAACCCCAGAATAGACCCCATTTTCTCACCACCGCCAGACCACACTCTTTGAATACCTTGACCTGTGGCTCACTTCCCATGTATTGGCTGGGTACAAGTAGGTAGTGCCCTAGCCTTTTGTGCATGCTTTACTCCATTTGAATTTGTTTCTTTCTGGCCTTCACACCATTTCGACTACCCTTGGGTTGTCTGGTACTGCTCTTTGTACTAGCTGATATTTATCCTTTATGGCGTGAAGGACGTGTGGGCTTTTGGTCTCATATTTTCTTTCTTTCATCCCTTCTTAAGCTGGGTATCACTCAGGCAAAAGCCTTCATCTTTCTGCTGAGCTCATGCTTTCTTCTTTATGGCCGTGGGCCTTTTGGCCACTAATCTTGCCATGTTGTTTCATTGTATCTGCTACAGCTATGTCTTTCTTTTCACTTCTTATTACCCCGTGGGCTTGTGGGCTGATGTTCCAGCTGTATCAATTTATTTCTTTATTAATCCTTTACTTAGGGCTTCTTTGGCCCACTTACCACGTCTTTACCTCTTTTGGTCTTGTTAGCCAACATTTCTATCACGTCAACCTGTTTTACCACTTTATTCCTTGGGCTTCCTCGGTCCATTTACTTCTTCTTTACATCTTTTTACTCCCATGGGCTTTCTACTAAATTCCTTGGGCTTCCTCGGCCCCATTACTACATCCTTGAGCTTCCTCAGCCCTATTACTACATCCTTACATCTCATTACCCTTTTGGGCTTATCATGCTAGCCCATTGAGTTTACCAATTTATTCCCCAGGCTTCTCAGCTCATTTACTTCTTCTTTACCTCTTATTATTCCCATGGGCTTACTACTTCATTTCTTGCGCTATCTCGGCCCATTTATATCTTTTCTACCTCTTATTATTTTCATGGGCTTGTTGGCCATCAATCCTGTCACTTTAGCCCACTGGGCTTGTTTCCTTATTTCTTTATTGTTTGGCCCCTCATTTTCTTCTCATCATCTTTATTGTTGGGCTTCTTCTGTTGTTGGGCTCTCTGTCAAAAATGAGCATCAACAAATTTATTGTGAAAATGTTATGAAAATGTTGTGAATTTAGTATTTCTCAAAAATCAATTGGTCTTTGATGTAAGGGGAATCCAATAAAATAATTTACAAGTTAACAGAAACCACGACTAAACATTATTTAAAAGTATTGTTCGAGAATCAAGTTATCACAATGCACAAACTATTAGATATTATGGGTTTCGCTCTTCTTCTAGCATACATTTTTTATGTCTACAAATGCTAGGTTAATTTACGTATTACTAAAAAAAAGTAATTTATGTTGTACAGAAATTATTTCACACGTACATAGTACCAATTTATTTTTCTTTCTTAAATCTTTTCTAAGCAAAGTGGACACGTTAACATTGGTAATTAACATTGGTAACATAACATTTTTTTTTAATAAGGATATATCATTAAAAAAAAATTAGTGGCCACAGCCACTGAACAACAGTAATCTTGTTGAATTCATACTAAAATCAAAATTAAAGGGAAAATTATTTTTTATTTTATTTTATTTTTTTGATAGGGGAGAAATTATATTTTAAATAGCATCATTATGGGTTTTTCTTTTCCCACTTTAAGAATGACGTTTTATATTAGACCATGTAACTTTAGCAAGTTATGAATTAACCCTACACTTTAAGGGATATTGCAAATTAAACTTTATATTTTTACAAATTCTATAATTAAACCCTACTCTTTTAAATCTAATTCAATTTAAACCTAAGCCTTGTGATCATTACAGTGACTGTTGCAAATTGCCATTGAAACTGAATTTTTTTTTTTTTTGAGAAAAAAAAAACTGAATATTTCAATAACTAATAAAAGAAAAAGGGAATGTGTAACTTGAGAACAGAGAAATTAACTTGGAAATAACATATTTGGATTTTTCTTCTTTCTATATCTGACCATAAGAAGAAAAAATTATTTTTCTTTCACAAAATTAGAAAGAAAATTTTATTTTTTAAATATAAAATTTAATATGAAAGGCCACCAATCAAATTCAATGGTATTTTTAAAATCAATTTGGTTTCAAATTATTCCATTTGGTATGAACTTCAATCAGGGTTGGAATAAAGTCAACAAACATCTTGCCCCACCCAACCTATCATATCCTGCATGAATTTTTCCCACCTGGGTCAATAGGACGAGGAAATTTTTCGCTTGTCCCGATCCCAAATGTGTATATATACATACATACATACATATATATATATATATATATATATTTTTTTTTTTATGTATACATATAATTTAATATTTTGATGATTTTCTATGCATATCCTAGTCATAGTTTGTTTATTTTATACATATTTTTATTATCATCTCCAAACACTTGCCTCTCCTTCTCTCTTAATACTCTCTTATAATTGTCCCTTCCCTTTTTGTTTCATATTTATCTCATTAATATTAGAGCAATTTTATTAGAATTAATAAAATTCCTCAAATCACAACTTGAACCCATTTTCCAAAAAAAGTATTTTGTATCAAATGATACCACGCCATTCATATCAAAATCCAATAAATTAGAGATATGTGTATAAAAATAATTACCCACTAACACATGTCTTTCATTTATTAATGAGATAGTTATTTTTTGCTGACATGTCTCAAATTTATTGAATTTTGATACCACTAACATGAAATCATTTGATACTAAATACATTCTCCCATTCTCCACCCTTTGGCCCTTTAAGGATTTTCCTTACCACGAAGAAGGGAATGGAGCACCCATAGTTTGACCCTATCTTGCTCCATTATCATCCATAATTTGGATATGTTTTACCAATTGATTATTTATTAAAAGTAATGTAGAGAATTAGTGGATATTTTTTTCCTTTGTATGGGGCTATCAAAATAAAAATCCCGTCCCAAATTCTTTTTTTAGCTTGCCAAAGGAAAATATCTTTGTTTATAACTTGGTATAATATTACTTAAATTTACACATAATTTAATGTGAACGCAACCCAATATATTGTATGGGTCCGGTCAACGAGAAAGTATACCATGTTTCGGTAATATCAACTCAGCATCTGTTTTGGTATTTTCTACCCAATAAATGACTGACACCTATTTCAAAAAACCACATTAGAGTATTACTTTAATAAATTAATCACAATTTTCTATACTATCGGGACGATAAATTAATCATTTATTGGAGTAGTCTGATGTGGTTTTTTAAAACAAATATCAATCATTTATTAGGTAGGAAATACCAAAACAAATGTTGAGTTGGTATTACCAAAATATGATATACTTTCTCCCAGGATGCTCTTAGAGCATTTGTTAATGAATTATTTTAGAAAAGTTTTAATATCACTTTTATGGGAAATATAAAATACTGTCAAAAAAGTCAATTGTTTTTTCTTTTCCCATAAAAAGTTTCTAAAACTATTTCTTTAACATATACCCTTAGAACATTCATTAACATTTCCCATATTGTATTTTTTGCACATTTATTATTAATAATTCCGCACATTGCACTGGTTACAATCTTTTTTTTTTTTTTTTTTGAGAAACAAACACACATACACACACAAGGGAGAGGGAAATGGGTTCTAACACAAAAGCACACTCACTGGTTACAATCTACTTCATCGATACAGGAGAATTGTTATGCAAAAAAAAAAAAAAAAGATTTTGTTAAATTAAGATACGTGTAGTTCTTTAAAAAAAAATCCATAGAGGATAATAAAGATATTTCAAGCATATATTTATTAATTAATGTGGTTATCAATAAGGTTCATAATGTGTTCTTTTTCGGATGTCCTCTTTTTTTTAATTGTCACCTAGGCTTCATGTTAGCATCAATCATCGATATTAGCATTTTCACTCACCTCTCATATTTTTCCCCTTTTTTTTTTTTTTTTTTTTTTTTTTTTTGAGAAACTCTCATATTTTTCCTTCTACCAATTGATAGCTGAGATCTTTTTAACGCACATATAAAAGGTTAAGGATCACTTTAAAACAAGAAGACTAGGGACCAAATGTGTAACTAAAGAGATTGTTTTATGTAAAAGATCATACATACAATTAGTGTAACAAAAGTATTTATTTTGCTCACTGGTCAAGTTGTCTAGGATCTTAAATTTAATTATTCTTACTCACAGATCGAAAATTACGGCTACTCTTTAATAATTCTTGATGCCATTTACTATTTATTTTACCATTTCAAGGCAAAGTCATTTAAAATGGGTTGGTCATATTAAGAATAAAGCAACTAATGCATTAGTAAATAGGATGAGTTGATTCAAGGTATTTTGTTTTTTTAAATAGATAAGATAGAATCTAGGGGAATGAAAAAATGTAGAGATATACTAAAAATAACATTAGTAAGAGTAGTTGAAAAAGACATGTCAATTAAAAAAGTAACAGAAATTATGACTTCGTTTTTTAAAAAATGGATAATTACACTAAACCCACCTGTGGTTTGACTTAAATTCACGTTGTCTACCCGTAGTTTGAAAAGTGTCACTTTGCTCACCTGAAATTTGCGTCGTTAACCTTCCGTAACCCACCTCTTAATTTTCCGTTAAAAAAACACATTTTTAAACAAAAATAAACATAACTTTGAATCAAAGGGATAGGGTTTGAAATTTTTTCAAAAATGGATGAACATTGAAAATGAAATTTCAAACCATTACAAATAAGCACTTTGCCTTCTTCCTGTAAAACAAAATTATACATAAGCAGAAAAGTTTCAACTTTCAATCATCAATCATCAATCCTTTGCATCCAAGCATTCAAGAATTTATTTTCGAGGGAGATGCTCTAGTCATCATCAATCTAGTGCAAGTGGAGGATTTTTGCACTTCTCACTTCAGTAATATCATTAAATTAATATTGCAAAGCTTTAGCCATTTTTGTTTCAACCATACTGAAAGGAATGGAAACTATGTTACTCATGACTAAGAAAGTCAAGAATGTTGACATCTGATTTGGCTGGATGATGTCCTAGTTGAAATGGAATCTGATGTAACTTGTGGTATTTCATTGTAGTTCTAATGAAACACAATACCCAGCAATAAAATTTTTTTTAAAAAAAAAAAAAAAGCCTCACCAATGGTTAGATCTACCAACTTAAGCTAAAAATTTTCCATTGGAGGTTACCAATTTCATTAGAATACAAATCAATCTCAACCACAGCCGCAACTCTACTAGATTCTTCAAAGTGGCAGGGAGGTCATGTCTTTTCCCGAGACCCAACAGCACCAAATCTGACACCACCACTCCCACAACACCCTCAAGCCAACAAACCAAGCACCCACGTATGCGTTCAACCAGACACAAACAAACATTTTTCTAAAAAAAATGAAAAGAAAAAAAAGATACAAACAAACACTGCCATGCCATCACTATCAGCTTGTCACCATTCACTCCAAATGAAAAAAAAAAAAAAAAAAGGAATCGTCTCAATGAACAAACTCCCAGATCATGAGCGGTTGGTCAAGTACAGGCTCCAATAATTAACCAGTAGCATAAAACAAAAGTATAAAAGTTTTTATATATTAAATTATTTGTTGGTTTGGTTATTCTATTTTTGCTTTTGTTCTTTTTTTAATTACATTACATTTAATTTGTTTTCCTCTTTTAAAATGGAGTTATGGTGGTGGGTGAGTAGTGTTACATTCGAATTTTACAATACCGTCCCTTTTGATCTTAGTTTCTCTTTTTTTTTTTTAGGTTTTTCTTGTTTGGAGAGGAGAGAGATATAAAAAGTGAGCAAAAATATATTTATACCCTCATTTGTAACAGAGGTGGGCTACAGAAACCTAACGGTGCAAACTTTAGGTGGGCAAAGTGACACTTTTCGAACCACAGGTAGGCAGCATGAATTTAGATCAAACCACAAATGGGTTTACTGTAATTACTCCCTAAAAAAAAAAGAAAAAAAATTATGACTTCACATAGATTAGAATGCAAGAAGTAAATGTGGCTAATTTTGATTAATCTCTTAAGGATTTATAGCAAGAGAGTCAATTTCATATTCAAGCGGTAAACTACTGTACCTAAGTTTTATCATATATATATATATATATAGAATAAAACTTAGATACAGTATTTTATGTAATGTTTCTTAAATTCCCTCTTTTAAGATTTAGCCATGCAGTCACTTAACTAAAAAATAAACTTCTATCCCATGAGAGAAAATTCACATGACATAATTTTAAGAGATGAACCTAAGGAACAATATCTAAGTACTGTATCTTAGTCTTGCCCATATATATATGTGTGTGTATTTGAATAAATGAATATTTATTTTCCTACATATATGAAAAATATTAATGCCACTTCAATACATATTAAACTTGTGTTGGAATTATTATTTTTACAATTGGTGGCATTAATTTATAAGACATTAATTCTGAAATTTGTGGTTTGTCTAGGCAATACTCTAAACACAAAAATATATAATTTTTACCCATTTCGCATACTCACCTCAACATTTTTTTTTCTTTCTAAAAAAAAAAAAAAAAAAAAAAAACCTCAACATTTTTTTTTTTTGGAGAATGGTATCCTCCTCCACTTATTTTCTCTTTACTGTTTACATTGACTACCTGTCTTGACTCTTGAGCGAAGACTGGAGTTTTACACGAAGAGCAGAGGAAAGCAAGGAACGCGCCGCGGCTGAGGAAAACAGAGAAAACAAAACGCAGAGCAAAAAAAACCAAAAATATCATATGGGCCCAGATAGGACTTCGTTGATTCTAGCTTAACCAAAATTTTGGAATTAAGAATTTGTTATTGCTCCAAGTCAAGGGAAAGTCACGAAATATCATAATACTAATTTTTTTTTTTTACCATTCTATATAGTTTTTTTTAATTAATTTTTTTATAACCAATTTAGCTGCAATTGGTCGTATACAATGAACTGTTGCATACTTACACGGATTTAAGGAACACTGAGAATCTAAACTCTTTAACAATTCACCATAAAAAAATTATATAAAAAAACAATTCTACAAATATATATATATATATATATATTGGAAATGTTAATGAGTGCCCTTAGGCCACTTGTTAATAATCCATTTTAGGAAAGTTTTTGAGCCCATTTGGATAGGCATTTTCCTGGAGTGAAACACGTAGTTTGATTCAAAACGCAATATTCACAATTGTTTGGAGAAGTTGTTTCAGCTAAATCACGTTTAGAAATCGCACAAATCTGCGGTTTCAAAGAAGCAGTATCTAATTGCATTTTCAATATCAAGCAAATAGAACGTTTTCGCACCACTATTTTTTTGGTTCAAAAAACCAAATATACCCCCAAATAGCTGGCTATATTATCCAATGTGAGTGATACCCAGCAGAAAGAAAGAGAAAAATGCACAATAACTTTGCAAAATGAAGTTAGAATCACCTCTTCTTCAAGACTTCGACTTCATTATTCTTCACATTTTTCTTTTACCATCTTCTTCTTTAAGGACTCAGCGATGACCGATTTGCTTCTTCTGTTTTGTTACTGCATTCTCTATACTCCACTCTTCCCTGGTCTTACCTTTTGCTTTTTCAATGTAAATGCTGAGTAACTTTATATGCTTGGTCAAAAGACTACACTTGCTTTTGATTTTCTCAAACCATCAGATGATATTTTGAATTGGTGTCACCAATTTTTTGACACGTGAGACTAGCATTTATTGAGTTTGGTGAGTGTTGAATTATTTAATAGTTTTCACTTTTATATATTTATGGTGATAACTCCACCGAGTTTATAGTGTTTGTGAATTACAGATGACTTGATGTGCAATGGTGAATAAGAATATCTTTAGTAAATTCATTAAATTTTTGTACTGTTTGAAGAATGAACAGTAATTTTTATTTTTATTTACCCACTTTTTCAAATACACTTTTTAACAGATTTTTTATCTCATTTAAATATTATTTCTTCATTCATTATTTATTCTTTTTTTAACAACTACATATCTTCCAACATTTTTTTAATCAACACCTGATTATTATAATAGAAAAAAAAATTGAAAAATGAACAATAGCCCATCAGACTTGATGAGCTACTGTTCATGAGTCAAAAAAAATTTTGGGTATAGAGAATCCATTGGAGTGGCTTTTTTTAGTCTTATTCTCTATTATAGAGAATATTTTGCTTTTACATGGACCATTGGAGATGCTCTAATAATATAGTGAAGTCCTTTTTTGAAATTTACACTCAAAACAACTATTTTTAAAATAGTTTATCCAAACGCTTAATATAGCTTTAAAAATAAAAAACGCATATTTTCACATTTGTACCAAACGCTTATCTGTGGTTTTTAAAATGGAGTTTTCAAAACGTATGTTTTAAAAACGTTAGTTTTTAAAACGTACATTTTGAAACAGCTTATCCAAACAGGCCCTTTATAGGAAATGAAAAAAAGTAATTAATATTTTGACAGCTTTTTTCATTTTCCATAAAAATAGTATCAAAATTTTTCTAAACTGGATTATTAACAAGTGCCCTAAGAGCACTAGTTAGCATTTCCTTATATATATATATATATATATATTATGTTTTTGCCCATTTCAAGGCAAAGTCACGCAGGTAATTAACAAATTCACAGCATTGCCTTGATGATTTCGAGTTTGTCTTGAAGCTTTTGGACTTCCTCGTAAACGCAAACAAGTTGTTCATCTCTATGTTTAGGCATCTCGAGCAAACCCTTTATATATTTTTTGTGTAAAAATGTGTTGTTTTAATAATCTGAATGTTTGGCTGACACTATTTAAAAATAAAGTTTGAGCATTTTAATTTAGTGGCCTTAGAGCACCTTGAACAGATCCTCTATATTTTTCTGAAAATGTGTTGTTTTAATAATCAGAACGTTTGGCTGACACTATTTGAGAATGTAGTTTGGGGGTCAAATTATCATATATGACATATTATATGTGTGTGTTTTAATAACCCGAGTGTATGACTCACATTATTTAAAAGTGTTGTTTATGGAGCAAATTAGAGGCAATGACAACCTATTATATTATTATTATTGGTCTCTTTGTTGATTTAGGAATATAAGTGTATGACTGACATTATTATTTCTTACCAAAAAAAAAAAAAAAGACATTATTATTATTTTTATTTCTTTTATAGATATGTTAGCATTTTAAATTTATGGTATCCACATTATAATGATTGTTTTTTATCATCAAGATATTAATTGATTTTTTTATGTAAGTGAGAATTAAACCTCAAATCTATTATTCACTAATAAAATATTTTATCAGTTGAGTTAACTAAAACCCACAACTAACATTATTAAGAAGTGTTGTTCGAGAATGAAGTTATCACAAATCTATTATACTTTTTTATGTCTATAATGATAACAAGTCAAGAATAATGAAATTAGAGGATTTGTAAATTTTTTTTTCTTTTTTTTTTTTTAAAGAAGGTAATAAAATGCTAGGTTAATTTACATATTTGGTACTTAACATTTGACCTTTAATTTACGCAATAGGTCAATCTACCTCTCCTCCATGGGAAGGGAAGTTGGGTCGTTAATAAGACGGAGTTAAAATCTATGCCCAATAGCCATACCTTTATGGTCAGTTTGGATTAAAGGAGAGGAGGGGGGAATAGAGTAAATTTAGCACAAAATTAGCTTATTTTTAGTCAACTCTACTTTACTCCCTTCTATTCTCCCTCCTTCCCCCCTCCGTCCAAACACGCCATTAGTCTTACTTTGTGCCAAAGTTTACGAGCCAAAGTGTAGTAAGTTGGGCAGCCCAATTCAAAGTAGAGATAACAAAAGAATATATAGGGTAGCTTCTCATTCGATCTATTTATTAGAGAACAGTTGATAACTATTTTGTTGTTCTTGTTATAATAGCAGATAAACAAGGAACCTCGGCCAAGGATTTCCTCACTTGCCACCATTTTAGATTTACAACATATATATATATATATATATTGCTTCAAGGTAGATTTACAACAAATTGAAATGAAAATTATGAAATCGTTTGACAAATTTTTTTTTTTTTTTTTTTTTTTAATTCCTTCCTCTATTATATTGTTGACATATCAGTTTTAAAATCTATATTCTTTCACATCAGCATTAATGCTGAATCAGAAAATTTTGTCAAGAAGTGACTTCCAGTAAAACAAATGGAAATTATTACATTAGTAGGCATTGTCTTGTCATTTGTATTTCAGAAAGAAGAAGAAGAAGAAGAAGACTAATCTAGATCTCCTTGAAGCATTTTGAGTAACAGTAGGGCCATTAACTCCATCTCTTCAAAGGATCCAACAAACACCATCTTCGTTATTCTGAGAAGGAAAAGTAATAGTTACAAGAATGTAATAGTCATAATCATAACTAACAATAACACCTGCAACAACTATGCAGTATTGTAATCATGAAAGAGTATGCACTAACAGTTTAGTTATCACAATATTGCAATATGATATACCCTATTTATCTACTACTACAGCCATGCCGTAATGTTTCCCCCTTCAAAATTTTCGTTCTTTGAACAAGTAGTTCAGTATTGCACCGAAGAAATTTCTTGTTATACTAGAGCACAGAGCATACAAAAGTAGATGTTGTGGCAGTAACGGGTATAGTTAACCATAGATATAAAAGCTTTAGGAAAGGTTATGAATCTCATCATCAATAATTCAAGGAAGAGGGTTTGTTTAGCTATGACCATTATTCCCAACCCAGTTCAACACCTCCCTCCTATCACCCATCGCCACCTCCATCCTATGCTGGGCAATTCAATTATGGCCAAGATAGCCAGTACAGCTATGATTTTTACACACCACAACCTTCCCAACCAACCCCTCATGTTGGTGATTTCTGCACGCCACCAAATACATGGGCATGTGCTCCAAACAGTGAGGAAGAGCCTCCATAACAGACTCTGAGGAAGATGCCTCAAATGAGGACAGTGGGGAAGATGCAGAAGATATGGAGGTGTCTTCGGATAATGAAAGTGATGAAGGTGGTACTTATCAAACAGAGGTTGATATTAGAACGCAGCCGAGGCACATGGGGAAAAGTCCTATGCAAGCATGAAGGTACCCTCAACGAGTAAATAGGCATCCTTCATGTTGTGGAACACAACAAAAACTTCGTGTACCCCATCGTCGCAATGACTAATCAATGTAAAATGACTGTTTATTAAGAATATATTAAAGTATTATCGTTGTTTATGCATCATTGTAGCAAAAAATATTATGCCTGGATAATATACATAGCACATTATACTACTAACTGTAAGACCTTTGCGAAAATAAGAAATGTGTACACATTTTTTGGCATTTGAATTTAGTGCCCAATTAATCTAATCATACATCTATTTACTATAATTTTCCATTCCTACAAATCCAACATAGAATCTATATGTGTAGCCACAACTATAGACGCATAATAGCCAGAAAAAAAATGGTCAAACTTGTATTTTTATAGTTGATCTTTTTTCCTTTGCATGATGGCTATTGTGGTGTACATTTCTATTTTCATTCTCCATAGCCTCTCTTCCAAATCCTCGTAAAAGTGTCAAAGAAAAATAAAACTTTCACTATCTAATTTTCGTCCAAATTTACAGCAGCAACTTGTGAGTTAATTTTGGCCAACAAATTTTTTGAATTTCAAAAAACTCAAAACATAAAAAGTTGTAGATATTTAAGTCACGGTTCCATCCCATCCAGTCTTAAGTCAATTGGATTTTTGAAGAGAGAGATATGTCTAAAATACTGATCAGTGTTCAAATCTAATTTTTCCTCTTCAGATTATGACCCTTTGATTTCTTTCCTTATTTAAAACTTTCAAACATGGTAAATGACCCAAGCACTCCATAAAAAGTATACATTTTAAGGTGTTAAAATAAAAATAAAAGTGCTACTTAGAATTTTTTAAAATAAAAATTAACACTGAGATTAATTGTTAGGAGGAATTAAATTATTGAGAGGAATTAAAAAGAAAAAAGAAAAAAGTGCTACTTACACAATATTTTTACAACATCTTCACAATAAACCACATGTGATTAATTGTTATTAGTTCAAATTTAAATTTAACACTAAAATTACTTTTTTAATTCAACAATAACAACTAATAACAACCTGTCATTTAGAATTTGTTGTAAAAATGTTATGAAAATTGTGTGCACCTATCATTTTTCAAAAAAAAAAAAAGTGGAATGGATTTGTGGCAATGGCATTGCCAAAATAGGAAAAAAAAAATTGTGCTATTATGGCAATGCCATTGCTGAAAATGAGAGAGAGAAAAAATTGCAATTGGTTTGTGGCAATGACATTGCTGAAATAGGAGGGAAAAAATTTGTGACAATTGTGGCAATACCATTGCCGAAAATGGGAGGAAAACAAAAATGTTGCATTTGGTTTGTGGCAATGACATTGCTGAAATAGAGGAGAGAGATCAAAGAAAGTACGCATATTCTTCTTCTTCAGTATTCACCTCAACTCACATTTTTTGTCATATTCACCTCAACTCTCCAGAGTAATTCTTTTGTCATATTCACCTCAACTCCTCAGAGTACTTTTTTTGTCTTTTTATTCTTCAGTATTTTTTTGACCGAAGCAGTTTGGTTTTTGTGTATGTCATGTTCTTTCCTTTTGTATTGTAAAAGTACCCTATGAAACAAATAAGGATAGATTCAAGTACAAAACAACTTGATTCTTATTCTAAAAAAAGTACATAGACAATACAAAATGGAAGAAAAAAAATAATTGATGTGCACGTTGTAAATAAAAGCAAAAAAAGTACATAGATTCTTATAGAAGAAAAAAATGATTGATGTGCACGCTGTAAACAAAAATAAAAAATAAAAAACAAAGAAAGTATATACATTCTTACAATAGGAAAGAAAAAAATGATTGATGTGCACACTGTAAACCAAAAAAAGCAAAGAAAATACATAATTTTTTACAATACGGAAGAAAAAAAATGATTGATGTGCACGTTATAAACAAAAAAAAAAAAACAAAGCAAGTACGTAGATTCTTATGTGCACGCTGTAAACAAAAAAAGCAAAGAAAGTAAACAAAAAACAAAGCTTCAATCAATCAACTCAACTCAACTCCTCATCTCATTTGATTCTTATTCTTTGCATGCATCGAATATATTCCCTTCAACTCTCGAATATATTCCCCTAAACTCCATAGAGTACCTTTTTCGTCTTTCTATTCTTCAGTATTTTTTTTACCAAAGCAGTTTGGTTTGTGTTTCTTATTCCATCAACCTTCTTCTCCACTCTTATTCCCCTCATAATTCTACCAACTATTTTCAATTCATGCGTGCCATACATTCTACAAACAATTATAAGTAACAACACTTGCAAATATCTATCCGTCCTTTATCTCTTAGAAGGTGAGTTACATCTCTTAAGTAGTTATTTTTCTTTTTATAATATTCATGTTGATATGTTTTTGGGCATAGCTAAGCATGAAAATCTTGTTTTTGCATTATGTGTTTTGCAACATAAACTGATTTGTATGATATGTTTTAAATTAGTTGTTCATGAATTCTTGCCTAAAATTTCCTATAGCAAAAATATATTTCAACATGACAGGCTAGTTTTTCCTTAAAGAAATACTTAGTTTGTTAGCCTATAATATACACGTATGCTATAAAAAAAAAAAAAAAAAAGGTTAGTATACGCTCATAAACCTTAATAAAAAAAAAATTAATACTATTATTATCAGTGAAATAATCCTCTTTAACAGAATTCTCTCAGCTCTAGCTATTTAAACAATGAATATTTTTAATGGATTACCTTCTTGTATTGCATTGTAATGGTTGTATAGTGTTAATATATTAATACTATTATTATGTTTTAGTGTAGATGGCAGAAAAGTTGTACATTTTTCTCATTCATTCTGGTGGAATAATTAAACATGGAGAAAATGAGGTTTATTACGAAGGGCCACCTCCTTCTATGCTTCCATTAAGCTAGGGTGTTACATTTGAAGATCTATGTGATGGAGTAGCATCCACGCTTCATATAAACGGAGGAGATTCAAAACTGACTATTTGGTATAGATTTCCTTTTCAATGTCATCCACATCCTGTGACTTACCAGCAAGTTTTGGTAGAAGATGATCATGGTGTCAATGCAATATTCAATATGTTAGACCGCCAATATGGATTTGTAGGTGCAGAGTTATATGTGGGTGTAGAGCCCATAAGAAGCCACAGAGATGTTTTTCCCATTCGATATGCCAACGAAGGACCGAGTGTATTGTTTAGTTATTCACATGGCGGGCACTTCCATGATCCATATGCCACTCATATTGGTCATTATTCTGAAGATGCGGCTCACTCCCCAATCAACATTGGTGGTGTTGACTATCATGCTCCATATACCCATGTTGCAACTGAGGACCAACGTGTTCCTTATCGGTTAATGAACACCAGTGATGCTGACTATGATAATCCAACTGAGCATGTCACACAAGAGACTACTATGATCCCAATGATACACATCACATAGCTGCTACTACTAAAAATGTGGTCCATATGATGACGACCAACTTGATGACGACGAGGTCCTTAATGATGACGAGGTCCTTATGATGTTGGAGATGAACAGGAGTCTCTAAATGAAGGTAATCATGAAAGCAGTCCAGCTATGGCATTCTATCAACCTTCATCACTAAGCTTTTCACATCCAACCCCACCATTTGAAAAGCCCACTCAGAGTATTTGGGACCCTACCCAAAAGTTTTATGTGGGCTTGCTTTTTGCTGATAAGGATGACCTACAAGCTGCTGTTAAACACTATCACATCAAGAGGAACCAAACATTTTGTGTAGAAGAGTCAAATCCAGCATGTTGGTCTGTAAGGTGCAAACATTGTTCTTGGCGTCTTCGAGCATGCTTCCGGGCTGCACATGGGTTGTTTGAGGTTAGGAAATACAATGGTCCACACACATGTACAGAGTCCACGATTACACAAGATCACGAGCAATTAGACACCCATGTTATTGAGAAAGAGTTGAGGGATGTTGTCAAAAATGATCCAACCATAAAGATTTCTTCACTTCAACAGACTCTTCGCAATAAGTACCAATACCGGCCTTTTTATTTTAAGGTGTGGGAGGCGAAACAAAAACCAATTGGTAGAGCGTTTGGCGATTAGGACAAATCCTACCAATTATTGCCAAAATGGTTGAAAGCTTTGACTAATTCAAACCCGGGCAACAGGGTTATTTGGAGAACAGTACCTGCTACTATGCCAGACTGTGCAATATTCGTGAGAGTGTTCTGGGCTTTTGGTCCATCAATTGAAGGTTTTCAACATTGTAGGCCAATGATTAGTATAGATGGAACTTTCCTATATGGTAAGTACAAAGGTACGTTACTGATTGCATCAACGTGGGATTGTGAGAACAAACTTTTTCCACTTGCCTTTGCCATTATGGAGAAGGAAACTGATGATAGCTGGTATTGGTTTTTGCGTTGTATTCAGATTAATGTCACTAATTAGGAAGGGTTATGTGTCATATCTGATCGTCACCCTGGTATAATGGTAGCGATATGGACTATATGTCAATCGAGACATTGGTATCATTGTTTTTGCCTTCGCCATGTGGCTAGCAATTTCAATCAACAAATTGGGAATAAAAACTTGAAGGCTATGGTAATGTGGGCAGGCATGGAGAATTAGTCACAAAAGTATCAAATAACCAGGGATAGAATTACTCAATTAATTGCAGATAGTGAGAAGTATTTGAGGGAAATACCGGTGGACAAGTGGACATTAGCACACGATGGTGGACATCGTTATGGGGCAATGATGACAAACTTGTTTGAAAGCTTCAATGAAATTCTAAAGAGTGCTAGAAATCTGCCCATGACTGTGTTAGTTAAACTTATATACTACCGTTGTGTAGCCTACTTTGTTGATCGATATACTAAGGCACGCGCAGAGGTTACTACCAGTGAACTCATTACGGCCTATGCAAAGAATAAATTCAATAAATGGGAAAAAAAGGCACCAAAGCATTCAGTTACTGTGTTCAGTCATGAAGATGGTCTGTTTGAAGTTAGAACACCAATAAACCCTAACTCTACATATAGGGGTAATCATCGTCATGAGGTACGTTTGAGGCAGAACACTTGTAGTTGTCAAAAATGGCAGGTTTATAAGATGTCGTGCTCACATGTCATTGCCGTGTGTAAATATCAAGGTATCTCTGCAATGCGATATATCAATCGCTGCTACCATTTGGAAGAACAAGTTGCTTGTTATGCACCTAGATTTCACATGGTTCTAGACAGTGTACATTGGAATGAGCCTGATTTCCCGGTCTTGTATCCTAATGTCAAGTTGTGCTGTCAAAAAGGTCGACCAAGAACAACTCGGCTTCAAAATGAAATGGACGATGGGGCAAAGCATCAACCAAGGCCATTGTGCAGTCTCTGTAGGCAAGAAGGCCATAATAGAAGAACATGCCCCACTCGAACTGTGGCTGAATCCACTAGTGGCCAAACTGAATGACCTAACATAAGTATTCAATCTGCTTCAATGGATTGGTTGGACCTTTTTTTTTTTTTTTTTTTTTTTTTTTTATAGGAGTTGGACCATATTGTTAGTTTGTATTATTTGAAAGAACATGGTACTAATTCCATATGCTACAAATGTTTTCTATCACTGCAAGTTGGATTGGTAAAAATTTATGTACTTTTTTTGCTTTTTTTGATTTACAGTGTGCACATTAACCATTTTTTTTTTTCCATACTGTAAGAATCTATGTACTTTCTTTTGCTTTTTTTGGTTTATAGTGCACATCAATCATCTTTTTCTTTCCTATTGTAAGAATCTATATACTTTATTTATTTATTTATTTATTTTACGGCATCCACATCAATCATTTTTTTCTTCTATAAGAATGTATGTACTTTTTTTGTTTTTATTTATAGCATGCACATCAATCATTTTTTTCTTCTTTGTAATTTTTTAAAAATAAGAATCAATGTACTCATTGTACTTGAATCTATCCTTATTTGTTTCATATGGTACTTTTACCATAAAGGAAATAACATGAAATACACACAAACTACTTCGGTCCCTCTATTTCGGCAATATCATTGCTACAATCTAATTGCAACATTTTTTTTTCCTCCCATTTTCAATTGCCACAAATTTTCCCCCCTATTTCAACAATGCCATTGCCACAAACCAATTGCAACTTTTTTTTCCCCTCCCATTTTCGGCAATGGCATTGCCACAATCGCCACAAATTTTTTCCCTCCCATTTCCGCAATCCCATTGCCACAAACCAATTGCAACTTTTTTTTCCCCCCCCCCCCATTTTCAGCAACGGCATTGCCACAAACCCCTCCCATTTTCGGCAATGGCATTGCCATAATTGCACAATTTTTTTTCCTATTTCGGCAATTCCATTGCCACAAATCCATTTCACTTTTTTTTAAAGAAAAATGATATGTGGACACAATTTTTACAACATTTTCACACCAAATTTTAAATGGCAGGTTGTTATTAGTTGTTATTGTTGGATTTAAAAAGTAATCTCAGTATTAGAGTAATTCTACAGTACCTCCCAAAAAAAGGGGGGGTACGGTACCCACTAGTAGGTAACCTGCTATACCAGGTTACTTTTTTCTCACATTTGATGATTCCATTCTCACATTGTGCAGTTCTAACATCACATGTGACAGTTCCCTTTTCACATTTGGTGGTTCCCTTACTTTTTTTCTCACATTTGATAGTTCCATCATTACATTGTGCAGTTCTAACATTACACGTGACAGTTTTTTTCTCACATTTGGTGGTTCCGTTACTTTTTTCTCACATTTGACGTTTCCATTCTCACATTGTGCAGTTCCAACATCATATGTGACAGTTCTTTTCTCACATTTGGTTGTTCCCTTACTTTTTTTTTCTCACATTTGACGGTTTCATCCTCACATTGTGCAGTTCCAACATCACATATGACAATTCTTTTGTCACATTGGGTGGTTCCCTTACCTTTTTCTCACATTTGATGGTTTCATCCTCACATTGTGCAGTTCCAATATCACATGTGACAGTTCTTTTCTCACATTTGGCAGTTCTTTTACTTTTTTCTTACATTTGACAGTTCCATTCTCACATTGTGCAGCTCTAACATCACTTGTGACAGTTCTTTTCTCACATTTGGTGGTTCCATCCTCACATTGTGCAGTTCCAATATCACATATGACAGTTCTTTTGTCACATTAAATGGTTCCCTTACCTTTTTCTCACACTTGATGGTTCCATCATCACATTGTGCAGTTCCAACATCACATGTGACGGTTCTTTTCTCACATTTGGCGATTTCCTTACTTTTTTTGTCATATTTGACGATTTCATCCTCACATTGTGCGGTTATATTATCACATGTGGCAATACTTTTCTCACATTTGGTAGTTCCCTTACTTTTTTTTTTCTAACATTCGACGATTCCATCCTCACATTGTGCAGTTCCAACATTACATGTAATAGTTCTTTTCTCACATTTGACGGTTCCATCCTTATATTGTGCAATTCCAACATCAAATGTGACAGTTCTTTTCTCACATTTGGTGGTTCCCCTACTTTTTTTCTCACATTTGACGGTTCTATCCTCACATTATGCAATTCCAATATCACATGTGTCAGTTCTTTTTTCACATTTGGTGATTCCCTTATTTTTTTCTCACATTTGACGGTTCCATATTCACATTATGCAGTTCCAACATCACATTTGATAGTACTTTTATTACATTTTGTGGTTTTTTTTTCTCACATTTGACGGTTTCATTCTCACATTGTGCAGTACCAATATCACATGTGACTATACTTTTGCACATTCAGCAGTTCCTTTATTTTTTCTTATATTTGACTGTTCCATCCTTACATTGTGCAATTCCAATATCACATGTGATTGTTCTTTTGTCACATTTGGTGGTTCCTTTATTTATTTTTTTCTCACATTTGATTATCACATTCGATATTACCAACATCACATTTGACAGTACTTTTGTCACATTTAGTGGTTTCCTTATTTTTTTTTTCTCACATTTGACAATTTCATCATCACATTGGGTAATACCAATATCACATCTGATTGTACTTTTACATTTGGACGCACCACTAAAGTCACTTTTTTACTTATTAGATATATGTTTGTAGTAAAAAATGATTGATGAAGATGGCAATCCCACATTGAAATGGTTTAAAAATACATATAGGGGACAATGACAAGTATATGTCAAAATTGATGTTTTGTGAATAGGTAATTTTACTCAACACACTTGTGTATTTTACACTAACATGTGCTAATACATTGTTTATTTGTACTTGTCACATTAAGCAGTACCAACATCATTCTTGACTATACTTTTGCCATATTTGGTTATACCATTGTTTTTTTTTCTCACATTTAACAGTTCTATTGTCACAACGGGCTATACCAACTTCAAATGTGAGCGTACTTTTGTCACATTCAATAGTTCTTTTTTTTCCCCCCCCCTCACCGATTACCATAATACCTCTGAAACCTAAAAATGACCATAATACCTTTAGAACCTAAAAAATGACCGAATCACCCTAAAACCTAAAAAAAATTACCAAAATTACCATAAAACCTAAAAAATAACCCAAATAACCACGAAACCTAAAAAATAACCAAAATACCATTAGAACAAATAAAAAATTGATTGAATGACCCTGAAACTTTAAAAATGACCAAAATAACAATGAAACCTAAAAAATGACCAAAATACCCTTAGGACAAAAAAAATGACCACATGACCTTGAAACTTAAAAAATGACCAAAATTACCATAAAACCTAAAAAATGACTAAAATAACCATGAAACCTAAAATATGACCAAAATACCCTTAGAAGAGAAAATCACAGTAATGCCCCCTATACGTAAAGAATATCTTAAAATACCCTTAGAAACTTAAAAATGACCGAAATAACCATAGTACCCAGAAAATGACCAAAATAACCCGGAAAACCTTAAAAAGGACCAAAATTCCCTCTAAAATTATCAAAATCCCCTTAGAACCTATATGATCAAAATATCTTTAGAACCTAAAAACTGGCCGTTATACCCTCGTAACCTAAGAATGACCAAAAGACCCCTGAACTAATGAGTATATATTTTTTATATTGTTTCTATTTAGATATTTTGTATGTAAAGATATTGAACGTAACAAACTGTAATTGAGCTAAATGATCCCATGTACTTATCCTTATTCAATTGAGGAGATACTATTGAACCAATTTGTTATATTATTTTGTTTTGTATTTAGTATAATTTCATGGATAGTGATAGTGAATTGATATTATATATGTAGTGTCCAGTAGCAGCAGTACAATTCATCATTCATGTGTGTAAGCACAAGTTACATACTAGTAATTATTAAAAATAACATTATGGACAAATTATTTAGGAGAAATGGTGAATAGCTTCTCCTTGAACCACGTTTTCAATATAGGATTTTACAAAAGATCTAATGTACAATTATAGGTTTCCAGGCTCTTGGCCTTGGACAGAGCTCAAGGCGAGTTCTAGCTATGGAGGATTGCAAGAGACAGTTTTAGAGATAGAGAGGAGATGGTTGCATCTTACTCTCTCCATATTACCATTTCACTTGCATCTTTTTATGAAGTGAGATTAAAAAACAAATCTTGTTTTACGCTAAAATATCAAAACACAATTTCAAAGTAAAATACATATTTTCAAATTTTGTACTAAACTTATTTGTCCAAAATACGACTTTAAAGTGAATGCATTTACACAAAAATTATGTTTTCCAAATACAATTTTAGCACAAAATGTGATATTATTGAAATCGTTTTGGAGTGTACATTATGTCCCGTTATCTCCTGCCACATTGGCAAAATCTTAAGTTAAATCGTGGTTTTAGACAAGGCAATTCTCATATATATATATATATATATATATTTTTTTTTTTCACAACATTATTTTTAATAAATATTACTTCTTATGTAATAATTGAAGAAATATTACTTCTTATATACTATTTAAAAAATTAATTTTATGTAAAAGAGGCAAAAAATAAATTCACACATTATTACATTTACTACGTGTTAAGGATACAGCTGTAGTCACCAAGGATAGCAGCTGATACGTATTTGATTTTGTATATTTGAATCATATTGAATAAGATATGATCAGATAGGTTTAGGCTTGTGATGAGATAAGGATTAGGATAAGATAGAATCATATTTGAATTTGTATCTAAGAGATTTGTATAGCTGAAGTATATCCGGATCTGTATAGCAGAACTTATTGATAATTTGAATTTGTAACAAACTCTTATATATATGAATATGCCTAAACCGTGAATGGTAAGGCTTGGAAATATTTTGTATCTCTGATTTTACACTACGTTCTCATTTTTCTTCTCAACTAGACAAAAGTTTAAATGTCATAATACTTCTCTCTTTTTCACTAAGAACATTTTGTTTTCAATTAGATTTCACCCCCTGGCCACCCTAAAAAAATATAATTCCACATACATCCAACAAAGAAAAGAAGAAGACCCATAAAAAATTATAAAAAAAAAAGAAAAAAAGAAAAAGAAAAAAAGAAAAGAAGAAGAGCTATGGCACCTAATTACACATACATCCAACAAAGAAAAGAAGAAAAGCTATGGCTATTCGGCTACAGTAATGGGACAGGCTCCAGTTGCTGTCTTGGCCAAAGCATTGACATCAATAGTAGTAGATTGAGAGAAAAACTGAAGGAAAATTGTCTCAGCTTGCTTATTTTCTTTATTTAGGTATACACAGTTCTGTCAGTCACTTTCACTATGTGAAAAGTATCTTTGAGCATCAAATGGTTGCTTCCAGGAGTTTGTATCAGGTAATTCAGAAGCAGTTCCTCCATTCAAGGGTGCAAATGCTGCGATAAAAAAGAACACGAACATCATACCAAAAACATCACAATTCCTAAAGATTAATTCAAAAAGAAAATGTGCAAAATGAGCAAAGGTCCATTCATCTCGCATGCTTTTAATCGACACATTTTAACAAATTCATTCCTCTTCATTTTACAAACCATTTGTATCCATATTGTCTTTAATGGCAGCTATTATGGGTCTATACCCTGAAAGTTAGGAGACGTGTTAGATCAATGTCAAGATTTAATGAACATGTAGTTTCAACATTTAGTAATTCACTAACTCTTTTAAGCGGCAGTGAGCCTTATTGCAGCGATTTTGCCAAATGAAATCATGACTAACTACCCATTTCTTTGTTCTTTTGAATGAATTAAGAGCTATTTGTTTCTTTCTTCTCATACAAGGGTGTTTCAAACCAATAGCAAACCACTAACCAAAAAAAAAAAAAAGCATGCTTCTCAATTATTTTTGATAAGTAATAGAAATTTATTAAAAAGAGACTACATCATGCAAAGAAAGGCAAGAAGTAGCCTAAGGAATTACAAAAAATACAAAAGATTATGTACAAAAGATAGGCTCAATAGAATTGACTCTCTATTTGTGAGTCCCCAACAAAATAAGCTAGAAGCTAGTTCCTTGTACTCTCCATTTCCTCAAACGTTAGCCTATTTCACTCTCGCCAAATAACATAAAACATAACGGAACCAAATTCCAAATATCCAACAAATATGATAAGAGAGGATTTTTTTTGGGGGGGGGGGGGGGGGTTGTGGTGGGTTGTTCAATGCTAGGCAGGGGATCCTATGTTTGTGGCCCACAAACGAAAACAGAAATAGAAAATAAAGATAAATCTATATATCTATAAGCCATAAAAATAGTCTCTTATTGGACCCATTTACTAGAGGTAAAAAAGCCAACTTTCTTCCAATACTTCAGAGAGATTGGGAAACAAATTCAATTACTATAGGCAAGTAGGACCAAGGCTAGATGGACTGCTCTAAAAGCACATATCCATAACTACTCACACAAAATAAAACTAGCTAGCAACTTGATTGCCCAGCAAAATAAAATGATGGTTCTGGAAAAACCAAACTGCAATGTTTAAGCCATTTTGCTCATCAACCTTCATCAGGACCCCAATCCCTAACTAGATAATAGTACTAGAAAATGCAATAGACATAAAATTTCACGATAATATTTTAGCTGTTCAAAATCTCAGACAAAAAACTCAGGCATTAAAATTCACAACTCACACATATATTTCATCAAACAATTTCTTAACAAAGCTAAATTGACTCAGTTCACCAAACCTCACATATAATTCAAGTTAATGGAAAGAACTCAGAAGCCTAATCCAAACCCAAATTGTTTAATATAAAAGCAATATGTTCTCTACCATTAAATATAGAATTCTTAACATAGCAACCAAAAACCTTTAGTTTCAGCTTTCAGGCAGGTTCACAAGACTACAAGTTCATGTTTCACATTCCAAGTCCTATTCAGTGCACAAATTTTCTTTTTGCAAATGACATAGATACTATTTTCAAGATTTATTAAAAATACCCAGTGTACATTTCTTCGACATTTACAATTTAACATACACATTCATAACCAGAGGCACATCAGTGAACTTCTAAATAGTGATAATTATACCAAGGCCATGGTTCTTGTACTGCAAAATTGAAGTATGAATTTTAACAACTTACCCTATTCTCGGGAAAGGATTTGAGAAGCAAAATTCTCTCCTCTTAAACACACATGATAGCTTCCCATTTTTAACACTTGAATCATGTTGTGTCTTCTTCGACCCTTTCTTTTTATACATCAATTGACCATTACCTTTACCATTTATAACAGAAAGTTGACTTTGCTCAGAAGATTTTAAAGTTGCTTTAAGAGAACTGTCTCTGTTCATGTTGATTTCTGACCTCTCTTCTTTGTTTTTCTTCAATGGGAAATTTTCACATGGGTTTCCATTGGGGAAAAATCGAAGCAAGTGGCTTGATTTGCAATTTGAATCTCCCTATTACGAAATTTCAATTCAGATTTGAACGATTTTAAACCCCTTAGAACAACCAGATTGGTTAGCCTAGATTAATTAGCCAAGTTGTTACTTAGTCAAATTATGCAATACTAGGTTAAAGCAATCAAATAATCATATCAAAATAATAAAGCAGCGGAATAATAAAAGACACAATGATATGATCACCCAGGAAACCACACGGTAAAAACCTGGGGAGGATTTGACCCACCGATCCTCAAGGCAAACCTGAATCCACTATGAAAGAATCGAAGTTTATACAGAAGGACTACAAGCTCCCCACTTGACTTCCTAATGCTACCCACCAGTAGAACTTACTGACATGATCACGTGCAAGCTTCGAATCCACGGACTCCTTCTTTCTTGAATTCTTCAATCAGCTACAAGCACCCACACTTGATATTCTTTAAACTTCAATGGTAGCAACCAATTTGATCATCAAGATGTTGATACTATCTCTAACTTGAAAACCCTAAACTTTGTGTAAAGGAAAGCTCCTCTAGATCTCACAAGAGATTTACACAAAATAGCAATATATGAGCAACAATACAACTGGAGCAACTCTAAAAACGTGGCTAGGGTTTTGCCTTATATACCTAGGGCAAAAACATAAAACCCTAAACGTTTAATGAGTTAGGGTTGAGTTGGAAATTCTACAGAAAACGCAATCTGGTTGACTTTCGATCGATCGAATCTATTCTTCGATCGATCGAGCCAAACCGAAATGCCCCAATGCATCTACAGTCTCTCGATTCCAACTTTACAATAATTAAACAACTTTGAGCACACTATAACAAGACTAAACATATCGTTTTAATCATGGTTTGCCAATATTACAAATTAGAGTTCTAAATACATAAATTCTTAAACCTTTAGAACCTAATAAGATTTCACAACATTACTAATGCTTGTGTTCCAAAATTCCTAAAGGAAAAAAAAAAAACCAATCAAATAGGCCCAAATCTTGACGATAAATTCAGGGAAAAGGGAGAAGGGATGAAGAAAAGAAAAGGTCTATCCTACTCTCACTTTCACTTGAAATAAATCATTAAACCCATCATTCAAAAACCCAAACTTGCCGATAAATTCAGGGAAAATTTATGAAGAATAGTTACCTGAGATTTGTATGAAGACGAGGTGAAGATCGGCCAAGAACGATGAGAAGGAGCAAAATTAAAAGAATGCAGCAGAGAAGTAGAGAGAAAGAATGCAAGACGGCGAGAGAGAAAAAAGAAAAGTCTTTTTTTTTTTTTTCCTATGATTGATTTTATATGTTACCTGCTTGACTGGTAACCGGTAATTCATTAAAATCACATAAACGGCCAGGATCAAAACAAGTGAAATCAATGGTTAGATTTATAAGTGGGTACCGTACCCACTAAAAAAAAGGTGGGTACTGTAGAATGACCCCCAGTGTTAAATTCAAATTTGAACTAGTAACAACTAATCACATGTGATTTGTTGTGAAAATGTTGTAAAAATATTGTGTACATAGAGCTTTTTTTAATTTTTTTTTTTTAATTTACATCGTGCACATCAATCATTTTTTTTTCTTCTTTGTACTTGTTTTAAATAAGAATCAATGTACTCATTGTACTTGAATCTATCCTTATTTGTTTCATATGGTACTTTTACAATAAAGGAAATAGCATGACACACACACAAATTGCTTCGGTCAAAAAAATAATGATGAATAAGAATATGCATACTTTTTTATGCCCTGACATATTCTCTGTCCTCTATTTTGGCAATGTCATTGCCACAAACTAATTGCAACAATTTTTTTCTCTCATTTTTCGGCAATGGCATTGCCACAATTGCCACAAATTTATGCCATTGCCACAAACCAATTGCAACTTTTTGCCCTCCCATTTTCGGCAATGGCATTGCCACAATTGCACAAATTTTTTTTTTCCTATTTCAACAATGCCATTGCCACAAATCCATTTCACTTTTTTTTTTTTTTTTTTTTTTTTGAAAAATGATATGTGCACACAATTTTTACAACATTTTTACAACAAATTCTAAATGGCAGGTTGTTATTAGTTGTTATTATTGGATTAAAAAAGTAATCTCAGTGTTAAATTCAAATTTGAACTAATAACTTTCTCAAAAAAAAAAAAATTAAACTAATAACAATTAATCACATGTGATTTGTTGTGAAAATGTTGTAAAAATATTGTGTACGTAGCACTTTTTTTTATTTTAATTCCTCCCAAATTTCGGCAACCACTTTTTTTTTCCCTCCCATTTTTGGCAATGGTATTGCCACAATTGGCATAAATTTTTTCCCACCCTATTTCGGCAATACCATTGCCACAAAACAATTGCAACTTTTTTTCCCCCTCCCATTTTCGGCAATGGCATTGCCACAATTGCCACAATTTTTTTTATCCCATTTCGGCAATGTCATTGCCACAAATCCATTACACTTTTTTTTTTTTTTGAGAAATGATAATTGCACACAATTTTCACAATATTTTACAAGAAATTCTAAGTGGCAGGTTATTACTGATTGTTATTGTTGGATTAAAAAAGTAATCTCAGTGTTAAATTTAAATTTGAACTAATAATAACTAATTACTTGTGATTTGTTGTAAAAATATTATGTAAGTAGAACATTATTTTTTTTTAATTCCTCCCCCCTCCCCCCCC
>NW_027069907.1:563690-589453 GCF_002906115.3 Quercus suber | reverse complement strand
AAAAAAAAAAAAAAAAAAAAAAACAAACAAACAAACAATAAGCTTTGGTTAGGGTTTTAATTTTTTTCTCTTCTTACCCATTACACCAGCCGTCACTCTCTTTCTCCCTCACCCTTACCCTCAACTTTGCCTCACTCTCTCTCTCTTTCCCTGCCTCCCTCACCTGGCCTTTTCGTCGCCGCCACCACTTCCCACCCTAGCCACCGCCATGCCCACACCTCCTCTCCCCTTATTCTCGACTCTCTCTCTCTCTCTCCCTCATCCTCGCCTCTCACTCTCTCCCTCACCCTTGCCACTCTGCCGCTAGCCACCATTGCCGCCGCCCTACTCCTTTTCCCCTTTCCTCCTCTCATGTCCTCCTCCGCCGCTAGTCTCCTCCACTGCCAATTTTCTAGTACCTCATCTACCCTTTGTAATTTTTATTTTGTATTTTTTCTTTTTGGGTTTTCAGTTCAATATATAGAGTGTGGGTTTTATGGAACCTCCTCTACCCATTGGTGAGTTTTTTTTTTTTTTTTTTTTTTTTTTAATTGTAGAAATTTCATATAAATACATTACAAGAAAATCATTGATTTGAATTTCATATTTTTGTGGTTGAATATATTGTTGGGGTTTAGGTTTCAATGTGATTTTGATTTGCAATTTTTTTTTCCCTATTGGGTCTTGTGGTTAGTGCTTTGATATGGATGTTTGGTTGTGGGATTGGGGTTCAAAAAAAATTGGGGTTTTTGTTTTTGGTTGATTATGAATCCATAGGTATTTTTTGATTTGGGATTTGCAATTTCTTCTTTCTTATTTTAGATCTGAGATTTTCTTTGTGTTTGTGTTTTTCTTGTTCTGTTAATTAAGCGGTTCCTATTTTTTCACTCTTGCGGTTAAAAGTGTAAACAGTTTATTCTATTTTTTAGCTTAATTATAGTTATGTTTAATTAGTGAATAATTAATTATTTCGAAAACTAATAAACGTTGTGTCTGGAAGAAATTGTGTCTGGAAGAAATTATGTCTGGATTTATGGTTCTAATATCAAATGTAATTATTTTTTGAAATTTACCTTTGAAACCAATAATGAAGTTGTAAGGTTGAATTTTATCAACCATCTTGTTGGCTTTATTCCGTGCCAATTTGCTTGTAATTTAGCACTTAGCAACCCTGTATTTAGGTGGGATTTATGTAAGGGTAGTGTGTGAGAGAGTGTGAAGAATTGCTCAACAATGTGCAAAGAAGCAGGGACTCACGGCTAGGACTCGCGACTTGCAAGCCGCCAACTACAGCACACGTGAGAAGCATGCGGAGAGGTGAAGGGTTATGCTAGCTGTCGTACTACATGACAAAAGTCCTAGGCTGGCCAGGCCGTTAGCTTGCGACTTAGACCAGTCGCGAGGCCAAGCCGCCAACTTATCCTGTTTGGGAAAAACTGTCTCTTCGTATTCCAAACACACACCACTATATATAGACCCTTATACTCACGAAATGTAGAGAGTTTCGAGAGAGAATTTTGTGAGAGAAACCCGAGAGAAAAACAAGATTGCCTCATCCCCAATCTTCACTAAGAGACTCTTCAAATTCCTCTACTCTCTTCCACTCTCTTGATACATCCTTGAGAGGTTCTTGACCAAATCCTTTTCTCACCACACCCACATCTATGAGAAGGTCTTTTGGTGCTAAGGGAAGCAGTTTGGAAGGGACCAATGTTTATTGGTTGATGATATGGGTTATAGCAGAATTCGGTAAGTTAGAGAAGAAAAAGGTTCGGCGCAACCTCGTTGGAGCAGGAAGCTTTGAGGGCTTAGGTACTTGGGTAGATTAGGCTTGGAGGGTCTATTGTTGTTCATGTATCCCAACTATATTTTCTAGTGGATTATTGACCGCTTGGAGGGCGGCGGAGAGGTTTTACACCGAGGGCTTCGATTTCCTCTTCGATAACATATCGCATGTTATCCTTGTGTTTGTATCTCTCTTCCCTTATCTTTGCCTTTTATTTTCTGCTGTGGATGTGATTATAATTGGCTTAAATTGTTTATCAATTCTATGTTTAGCTTATGTTCATATTCCGCACATTAATTGTTTGATATTAAGCTTGAATTGATATTTTATAATTGGGGGTCTAAACGTCCATAGTGTTTTCAACGCTATTTGAACTTTCAGAAGTAAATATCAAATGTATGTTTTTTTTTTAATAAATAAAGTAATTGGTAAATTGAAACTTCATCTTATAGTGATAGCTTCAATTTAAATTTTATGGTATCCTTAGTTTATTGAACTCTAAAATTTTTAAATTGTGTACCAATTTAAACCTTCAAAATTTTAATATATATAATTTTGAGAATCACTTTTACGATACTGTCCAAAGGAATTGGTAACCAATTATGTTTTCCTAATGACTGAGCAAATTTTATATTCAACCAAATTGGCCATTGGAAGCTTTTATTCCTCATTTGGCTCAATGACGCTATTATTTTTTTAAATTAACATAGTCATAATTTTTTTTAAAAAAATGATTATATCAAATTATTTATTTCAAGAAAATTTTTAATACATTTTCATCGTCAATTCTATGAAATGTTGTATCTTGCTCCTTATGATATCATACCCTTCCAACCATCATTGCCGTTGAGCTACCCAATGTTCAGTAGTTTCAATAGATTTTTAGTGCCATCTCTAAGGGTCACTTTCTTATTCTAGACTATGCCTTGTAAAATATGAAGTTCTTTTTCTTTTCGTGTGCATATGAACTGTTGGAAGTTGACTTGTGCCTAGCTATTAATCAACAAGTCTATCAGTATCTCTACTTAGGCACTTTTTGATATTTGAACTAATGTGTGTTTTTCTCATCTCAAGTAATGCTCATAAAGTTTCATGCTCCTATATGCTCATATCAAGTAACCCTCACTAACATATTCTAGATTGCACCTTGTAAAATATCATATCATTTTAATTTTTGCACGCATATGTGTGTATCAACTGTAAAAGTTGACTTGTGGTTGGCTATTAATCAACATGTCTATTAGTATCTCTTCTTAGGTGCTGCTTTTTTTTTTTGTTTTTTATTTTTTTATTTGAACTAGTGTATGTGCTCATCTCAAGTAATCCTCATAAAGTTTGATGCTCCTATGTCTTCAGCTAGCTCCAATTTATTTGGCAGGGAATGAGTTTGCTAGAGATTTTATTGAGCAAGCAACCTATTCAAAATAATCAAGTACTGCTTAAGGTAATTGATTCACCTTTCAATGTAAGGTTTTTTGGATTTTAGTGTCCTATAATTTGATGGAGATATTTGCGACTAATTCAAGTTGCATATATTTTTATGCAGATTATAGAGATATGCCATCTGTATGAACTTGACAGTGTTAGTTCAGACATTATGAAGGTATATATTATTTGGTGTAGCATGCTTGTACATATACATGTGTGTGAGTGTGTTTCAGTGTTTGTTATTGAATTGAGAGGTCTATGAAAATGAAGTTGAAATTTTGAGTTCCTAAACTGTAATTACAGGTTTCAATTACAATGAATAGTGCTTCAAAGGAGAAAACACAAGTAAGGATCTCTTAGTTATATCCATAAATTTGATTGCTAAGCTGGTTTTATGTTACAAAATTGTAGCTTTGTGAATAAAGTTGCAAACTTGTTTATAAAAGTAATACTTATTTGTGCTTTGCAATTCACTGATTTGTAAAAATCTTACATAAATAGGCTCACATTAGGGAATTGGAGGAGGAAGTAAAGTTGCTGAAGAATCATTCACATCCAAATATTGTTGTGAGTATGGTGTTATGAATTTTTTATTTTTTGATGGAAGTGATGATGGGTTCCTTTTGTTTGTTTTCTTATCGTTTTTTGGGTTTTATTTTGTTGTTCCTTATTAGAGATATTTGGGAACTGCTAGAGAGCATGACTCATTGAGTGATATTGGGGATTTAGATTGACTTTTTGTTAATTTCTTTATATTTTCGTATTGAAAATTTATGGTTAAACTTAGTCTTCTGTGTGTGGAGATTAATTTTTTTAAGGTAGGCATCTCACTGGTCCTTTGCTTGCCTTTTGTGATTTGCGTCATTCCACCCAAAGCCAAGGCCTGTACTCTCTCTGCAATCATTTTGTATTTTTTTTAGGTTGTTTCAAACTTGCAATCGTGCACAGGTTTCTTTTGGCTATTGCGAATTGGGGTGACATGCAGTTTCACACATATAAATAATACTTTCTAGGTTGGTTTGACACATGGAGACTAGTATAATATTTTTAATTATGCTATGCTCATCTTGATTTGTCCAAGGGAAAGGTCATAATCGCAGCCTCATCCTTATATCGTCGTTTCTTGTTTCATATGGTAATTTAATGCAAGTTGGTTACCATTGTTGGCGTGTTAGTAGTATAATATATTTTTATTGGATAATTTTTATATAAAAAAACAAGTTGGGCAAAAAAATATAAATATCTTTAGAAAAATGTGAGGTCTAAATAACCCTTTACACCATACATACACGTGCTCTGAGATAACATTTGCGGTGGGAGATAATCTTAATTGGTGAGGCTGATTGATGCTAGAAGAAATAAATGGTTGGCAGCATGTGCCAATGATGCTATTTTTATAATGCGGGGTTGATCATTAGGAATAGAAAGAGAAGGTTCAGGGATAACTATCCCTTGGCTAGTCATTATGATCATGACCATGTTCATGTTCATTTTTATCTCAGATGTGTGTGCGCATATATTTACACATACTTTTATTTAATACATATTTATATATTATTTAATCTATTTTATAATGATCTAATATATAATTTATTTATTGTAAGTATTTTATTATCATCCTCTTAAGCATGAGTTTTTTCTTTCTTTTAGCATTACAGGTTGTTTGTAATGGGACTGGTTTTTTTTTTTTTTTTTTTTAAATGTAACCTATAGCGGCGGGCAAAAGCGCCGCTAAAGGTTTAAAATTATGCTATAATCGAAACCCTATAGCGGCGTTTATAGCCCACCATTAAAGCTTTAAACATATAGCGGCGGGTGTAACCGCCGCTAAAAGGGTCAGTTGCTTAATAAACCCTATAGCGGTGTTTATTACCGACTGCTAAAGGTTGTCACCTATAGCGGCGGGTCTATCCCGCCGCTAAAAGGGCACTTGACTCAAATGGTAGCCTCATATGACGACGGTTTTTTGCCCGCACAATAGGCCAAAAGCGCCGCTAAATGGATGATCTATTGCAGCGTTTTTGGTTACCGCTGCAATCGACCTATAGCGGCACTGCAGCATTGACGAGACAGCCCGCCGCAATTGCACCCGCTGCTATAGGTCAAATGTACCTTTAGCGGCACTTCTAGCCCACCGCAATAGCCCCTTTTTCTTGTAGTGTATTTTGTTGAAACTGAAAACTTTTCACTGAAAGTACTGTAGATAAAAGTAAAAATTAGCTGAAATAATATAGTGAGACCCATGAATAGTACTAAAAAGTGCATTGAGGCTCATAAATAGTAGCAAAAATAAGCTGTCTTTTTAATTTTGAGCCAATAGTAAAACAAGCTGAATAGTAAGACTCAAAATCTGAACACATTCGAGAAAATAATGGGCGTTATTATTACTCACACTTTGTATTTCAATAACTGAAACCATGAATTTAACTCGCAATTACAAATTATGACATTGCGTGTAAAATATTTTGCCCGAAAATAATTTATTTGGAGAAAATTATTTCTTATGGATGAATGATAATCAGCCATATATAAGCATGTGGTCTGGTCAAGTAACGAATTTTCTGTTGAAGCTTAGGAGGTAAAATGTTTTCTTTCCACAACTCTAGAGCCTTTCTTTTCCTATCATTAGTTGTCTTTGCTCTTACTAGCTACATTAATTCCCATTTCCCAGCCTGAGCCAATCTACAATTATCACTATTGTTCAGTTGGACTAGGATCTCTTGAGCAAGCCAACGATGACTACCTATCCAACCTCACAGTCCTCTTGGATTCTTTATCCTCCAAAGCTTCCCAAAACTACAGCTTCTACAAAGCTATATCTAATAATACTGGCATCTACGGCCTCTTTCTCTGCCAAGGTGATTTTTCCCAATATACTTGCCAACCCTATGTCAGCTATGTGAGCAATTATATCAAAACTCGGTGTCCGGGTAAAAGTGCCATCGCATGGTACAACGAATGCATGTTAAGGTACTCTACATTAGTTTCTTTGGAGTGCCACAGACAGAGCCACATGTGTTCATGTGGAATGCCCAGAATAATATTACTGCACCTGAAGAACCTAATTTTGGAGCACTTGGTCTTATGAACAACTTGAGAGATAAAGTTTTTGGAACAGAAATGTTGTTCAAGGCAGGTAATATGTCAGTTGGTAATGGGAATGGTTTTAGATATGCATGGGTTGGTGCAGTGTACAAGAGATATCAATAGTACTCAATGCGGAAATTGCCTACAAATACTGATTGAGAAAGTTCAAGACTGTTGTCAAGCAAGGACAGAGTTTCGAATAATAAGCCCAAGTTGCTTTCTAAGGTATGGCAACTACTCTTTGTTTCTAGAAGCATCAGCCCCTGTGCTGCCACCGTTGCCATCGCCATTGTTGCCATCGCCACTGCCTGGTAATGGTAAAATATATACTAATTTGGATTTTTCATGGATAGTTCCCCTAAATATTTTGGACTTATTTAATTGCAGAATCTGACCACTCTGTGGATGAACCCTCCCCACTTTGTAGGGGAAAAAAACCTCAACGTTTAAAATGGATTAATTTCATGCTTCATATCAAGTATTATAAATCTAAAAGTGATAGGATTTTGGTTGGTATATTTCATGAAAACGCAATCAAGATCGAGTCTATAACGCATGTCAAAAGTTCATGATTAAAAGATTCAAGATGCAGCTCAATGAAGACTTTTATTCAAGATTTATAAGAGTTCATGCCAAACCACTATCCAAATTATTAATAGCGGATGTGGGTAGACTTGGAGTAAGCTAAACCACATTAAGTTGTGTATGTTGTGCTTAATATTTTATTGTCTCACATATTTAACAACAATTGGTAGCAAAGCTTCCACTATCGCACAATATTAAATAATTTGTTGCAGAATATGTTTAGGGTTTAAACAATACTTTTTCCTAGATTTATAGAAAAAATTCCGCTATATGTTGCATTGAGATATAAAGCATGCGAGGCTTTTTTTTTTTTTAAAAAAGAAAAAGAAAAGCAGCATGAGATTTAAACACCACTATAATATTAGGTTTGAAACCTACCCTTTTTTTGAACTTTTTTTTTTGGCTAGTATCGAGAAGTACCCTTTCGTTGACCTTATAGGTAATACTCATAGTTAACGTGTTGATGAGTTGTCATTTATTTGTGAATTAATTATTAGGTCAAATTCAGCAGATACACATTTTATAATAAAAACATGCTCTTGGTTTTGGCAGGTAATGAAAGAAACATTACTCAAATTGCCATCATTGTCACGACTGTTATCATTCTGAATCTTGTCATTAGTCTTTGCATCTTTTTAAAAGTAAGAAAGAGGAAGCCAAAGGATTACCTTCAAGGTAAGATCTCAGTGTAGCTTGTTATTTGAAAGCTATTTTTAGATATTTTAAGGGTCTTATTAACAAATGCCCTTACGGCATTTGTTATTAGACTATTATTGAAAAGTTTTGATACAACTTTCATGAAAAATATAAAAATGTGTAAAAAAATTAGTTTTTTTTTTTTCTAGAAAAAGTTTCTAAAAATATTTCTTAAATTAATGTTCTTAAGGTATTGGTTAACTTTTAGTATATTATAATAACAACTTTAACAATGTGTGTCATGTGAAGCATATATAGGAAATAATATCTTTCTTATAAGTACATGGCAAAATTGTGGTAACGGCATTTAGCATTTTCAAAAAAGAAACAGTTGTAAATGACCGTTCCCCCCAAATTTGAGTATGTGACTACCTCAATCTTATAAAATTAGATCTATTGCCAGTTTGACTATAAAAAGTTTGTCTCAATATGTTACCATCTTTTAAAATTTCATTTATTTCGGTGAAAAATTTCTCTGTTTTCCAGTTTTTGTGCGACAGATGGTAACATTTTCCATTTTCCATTGTCAACAAAACTAGAAGCACATAGAAAATTTTTTTGGCTTCATTCATACCTCCCCTTTCAAATCCTCTATGCTGCAACGAGCACTTCTTGACTTTCTCTGTTTTCCAGTTTTTGTGCCACCATCAATCCAACCACATCTTTCAACTGCCCGTTGGCCAAAAATCATCAGTCATTACAACCACCGGTTGCCATTTAGCCCACCCTCTATCCAACCACCAATCTTCAGCCATAGTAGCAACCAATCACTGGCCACCATCAGTTGCTACCAATAACTCACCGTCTCCATCTCTGTCATCACCACCATCCACTACTACTACTACCATCACTTTCCTTCGTTAGGAATTTTCGGTGCAACCAAAAGTTAGAAGATTATTTTTTCAGGTTACAACCAAACTATGAAAATAAATCATTTCCCTCAATGAATATTTTTGTAGAAAGTATTTTATTCTGTTGAAGCCTAAATTTGACACATGGTTTGCTGAGAAAAAATACCAAGCTCTATTTGGAAAAGCTAGAATCCAAAAATGTTTAGTCAAAGCTGTAGCTATTTACACAATTTTTTCTTTGATTTTGTTATACATTACTGGAAAGACCCACGGCAATATAATAGCCCACAAATATAATTGGAAGCAATAGTCTCCTTTTTTTTCTTTTTCTTTTTTAGAGAGAGAGAGTTGAGGTTTAAGCTATGGACATGGGCACCACAAAGGATAACATTATCATTGTACTTTCACTTGAATTCCAATTAGAAGCCATAATTTGTTGTAGGCTTTTGCATTAAGTAAATTAACGCTTTTAGAATAAATAAAATTGAGAAATTTATTACAGTTGATTTGAATTGAATCATGTCTAATATTTCAAATCTCTTGTAAAGCTTTGATTAGTTCTCCTCTGCAAGTAAATAAAATACTCATCCATTACATGCTCCTCTATGCAAGTGTTTTACTCTAATTTAAAGATGAACTTGCCTCTATTAAATGTGTATATAACTTGTTCTTCTTTAGAAGTGCTAGATGTGAAGTCCTTGCAATTCGATTTTGGCACTATTATAATTGCGACAAATAACTTTGCTGAAGCAAATAAGCTCGGGAAAGGTGGATTTGGGGCAGTTTACAAGGTATGAGAATGTTATTATATGAACTGAACTATTAATCATATGTCCTAATGTGTTGAGCCAATAATGTGTGAAACAAATATTTCTAATTCCTTGAAGTTGAGTTAGAGATTATTCATTCATAATTATTTTCTTACATATATACAGGGTAAGCTTTCAAATGGACAAGAGATAGCTGTGAAAAGATTATCAATGAACTCCAAACAAGGAGATTTAGAATTTAAGAATGAGGTCCTCTTAGTAGCCAAGCTCCAACATCGAAATCTAATTAGGCTCCTTGGGTTCTGCTTAGAAGGAAATGAAAGACTTCTCATCTATGAATTTGTGCCGAACATAAGCCTTGATCACTTCATATTTGGTATCTGTTCTTTTCAATATTAGTTTATAATCTGATAAGAATAATTTCAGTTGGTAAAAACTATTTTCTTTCCCTTTTGTTGAAAAATTCAATTTAGAATATTTGATTACTAATTTGGTTTCATGAATATTTAGATCCTATGAAGCGTGCACAATTAGGTTGGGAAATGCGTTATCAAATAATAAGAGGTATTGCTAGAGGGATTCTTTATCTTCATGAGGATTCCCGACTTCGGATAATTCATCGTGACCTTAAAGCTAGCAATATTCTATTAGATGCAGAAATGAATCCCAAGATTTCAGATTTTGGTATGGCAAAACTATTTGTACCTGATCAAATTGAAGGCAGTACAAATAGAATTGTGGGAACATAGTAAGCATCAAAACTTGCTAGTTGCTAGAGCTAATGAATGCAATCCTAGCTACATGCATGGTAAACTTCATTTCAATAGATTACCTGTCAGAGTACTAACAAGAAAGCCATAAAAGAATTGAAAATTGAAAATTTTGAATGTAACTATTACGAGCTCTATTGTCATTTACATTGATACTAGCTTTGTTAATATTGATATGTAGTGGATATATGGCTCCCGAATATGCAATGACAGGACAATTTTCAGTGAAGTCAGATGTCTTTAGTTTTGGTGTGTTAATCTTGGAGATTGTAAGCAGGTGAAAAATTACCTGTTTACATAATGGAGAGAATAGGGAGTATCTTCTAAGCTATGTGAGTATGAATATTCAAAGTCACATTTCCATTATTTTGAAAAAATAAATGATAAACTGGGATGTCGAAAAATTTCTTCTTTAACATGGTATATGCGCATTGGTATATTTCTGCAGGCATGGAAAAATTGGATGGAGGGACGGCTACGAATCTCATAGATCCTACATTGAAGGATAGTCAAATAACTGAAATAATGAGATGTATCCACACTGGACTACTATGTGTTCAAAAACAACCAGTTGCAAGACCAAATATGACTTCAGTTGTTGCCATGATTAATAGTGATTCTATCACTCTCCCTGTACCTACCCAACCTGCAGATTTCACGCAGAGCAATGTTGTATTGGACACACCATTGCAACAAGACTTTGGTTATCACGTAACTAAGTATGAGCTTTCAATTACTGAGTTATATCCCAGATAAAGTTTTGTAAATAAGCGTACAATAAGCACATTTGTCACGAAGTCTCCTGGTTTATTTATTTATTCATTGATTTATTGCCGAATAACTTCACTTCATTGCGCAGAAACAAAATAGGGTACGGTACAAAGGAATCTTCCCCATCTCCACCTTCAGTGCAAAAACAAAATTTTATTATGCCCACTTTGTAATATTGTAGGCAACAAAATTTTGCAGTGGCTTAATTAACTCAAGTTGCATATTCATGATGTGACGGTGATTTGCNAAAAAATACAAAACATATGGAAAAAAAAAAAACGAATGAACACTAAAAAAAAAACAACCGAATGAAGTATAGAAAAAAACAAAAACAAAAACCAAAGTAGGAAATTAAAAATATATATTAAAAAAAAAAGTAGCGGTTGAACTGAAAATGACAAAAAAAAAAAAAAGCCCAAAGACAAAATTAACCCAATTTACTTATCAAAAGAAAAGAAAAGAAAAAAAAAAAGAGCAAAACCCAGTTAACGTTGAGCAACAGCACAACTACACAAGGGTGCTTTTGTCCATTTTTGTTCTCTCTAGTTTTCTCCCCAATTTAGGATGAAAACATTTTGGCTGGCCGAGAAGAAAACAACTGAGCCCCACCAATTTTTTTTCCTCCCTTCCCTTCAACCAAACACTCACCATAAATGTTTTCTCTCCAATTTTCTCTCCTTTTTTCTTTTCTTTTTTTCATCTTCCTTAAAATCTCCCAACCAAATATACCATTAAGAGTTTGGCTTACCTCCAGTACTTTATAAAAATGAATCTCCTTTTGTTTTAATGGAGACTATTACATCATCTACTAACTAAATAATAGGTGGAGATTAAAACCCACTATCGCTTGCCATTTTATATTTAAAATAAAATGACATATCCAATAAAAAATGTATTGAAGGTAAACCAAATCCAAACAATGAAACCTAACAAGGTTGAAAATTCTTAATTTAAGGTGACCAAAAAAAATCTCCCTTTTATTGAATTCCTTTAATCCGTTCAAATTATGATCAAATTGAGAGTTCAAACTCTAATTAGGAACTCTCTATTTTTTTTTTTTTTTTTTTTTGAGAATCAATTTCATATTAAACATTCAATTTAATGGTTTGAGCGGCAGAGCTCAACTCCAGACTTACAAAATGTACTTGAAGGCTATTTTGCCAATATAAGTATAAAACTCTTAGATTTGATTTCTCATAAAAAATGAGAGAGAGAGAGAGAGAGAGAGAGAGTTACTAGAGTACAAAATCCCCAAATATATGCATGAAACACTATCCTTGAAGAAAAATTATGACATGGTACTTTCTTCCCTAGTATAAATCTTGGGTCTTACTAATTAAATGTTGGTTAATCCATCAATTATTGAAGGAGAGAGTAGCATGTCTACTCTCAAAGAGTAGTGTGAATAATTTTCTAATCATAAAATATAACATATATCTTTAATGATACGTTAATCAACCATTTAATGATGTTTTAATCGACCACTAAATGAATGGATTAAATTTTCAATTAGGGTCCTCAATTTCATGATTTAATGGTAAAGTAAATATATATGGCAAAGTTGTCAATCCACCACTCACAATTTATCACAAAGACAAGTTATGGAGGCAAAAGTTGTGACTTTAATTATTATCCTCGCTTTATCATCCCAGAGCTCTGCATATTGTGGCCAAGGTCCATAATACACGAGCTTTTACTCTGTTAGTGGCGCATCATAACCCCATTTAACGAGCCATCAATAATAAATGTGGTTATTGTCTTATTGAATAGTTTTAGACTTTTTCCACTTATTGACACTTTTTTTTAAAACCATGTTAACACTTCAATTCACTTTTTTCTCAAAAAAAAAAAAAAAAAAAAAAAAATCACTTCACTTCACTTCAGCGACTACTAGAATATGGGAAATTGAGGAGGGCAACTTCGGAAATTCACTACTCTTGAAAATCGGTGGTGAAATTCAATAGTAGCTAAGGTGTACGAAAAAAAATAAAGAGAAAAAAACACATGAGGAAGACGAATATTTCCTTTTACAGAGAGAGAGTTGGAAATCAAAATGTATTATTTTAACTATACGCAATGTGTAATAAAATTGAGCACAATTTTTATTCATTTTTTTTTTTTCTATATTTAAGTTTGAAAACTCAAACTCAAACACATTGCTATTGCAACTTCATTAATGATAGAATTATCTAACAATGTTAATTTACCTAAATAAATAGGTATGTAACATATAACTTGATGAATTAATACTAATCAAACGAAGATTAATTTCATATAGAAAACCAATAATCATTGTTCATGTTTAAAATTTAGCATAAAATTAAAATTTTATTTTTTATCAAAAAAGATATATTTTTTTTGATAAGGGGAGTCATAGCGAAGGAAAGCTGAAATCTAATTTAAAATTTTGATTTTGGAGAGAGAGAGAGAGAGAGAGAGAGAGAGAATGTTTGGTGTATAGCTAAATAAGAGATTGGGAGACTTAAGTTGATAATTTACTATGTGAGTGATTAACTTACAAAAATTAAAGTCTTAAGTTATTATAGGAAATTTATTATCAATGAGGATATTCAACACATATAAAACAATTTTTGTTGGGTGAAACTTAGGATTTCAATTGGATTGAATTTCCATTAGCCTACAATTTTTGGAGCCTTAAGGGGTGAAGGGTTTACACATCCCGTAGTTGCATTTTTCCTAATAAAATTAATTATTTTAGAGCATAACCTAGGACCCAATCCAAAATATATGATCATCTCAATAATTGTGAAAATTTATAAAGTTTTGTCATTAAATTAATTGCTTACTTTTTCATATATTAAAGTGCCCTCTAGATATCCTAGAGAGATTCTAAAACAAAAAGTTTATGGATACAACTTTTGTCACAACTTGTTAAAGTGATTGACAATCATTTTTATATAGACTCACTATTTTTCTTTTATCAATCACTTCAATAACTTGTAAAACGTTGTGTACCTATTGATTTCGAAAACCCCATTACCTTAGAAAACTAAATGTGGTATTTTCGTCGTGGTCCAAACTTTACAGGTTGATAATTGGTTCTGGTGGTTTACTGCCCCTAAAAGCCTCTGTTTTTTTAGCAAAGGATTCTTGTCTTGTGAAAATTACATTCGTTTGCTAGCTTTGCATCTTAAAGATTGACAACTTGTTTTTTAAACTCACAATCTAAGTGTTTGTTTGGCTAGCTTATTTGTTGTCAACTTATTTTACCATTCAGCTTATTTTTGCAACTATTTATGGATCTCACTACACTTTTTGGTATTATTCATGGGTCTCACTATACTATTTCAGCTAACTTTATTTATCTACAATACTTTCGACAAAAAGTTTTTAGTTTCAACAAAATATGCGAATCCCAAACAGACCCTAAACTTACCCACAAATGGACCACTGTAGCACAAGACCATCCAACAACCTAATCATGGACCCTAGTTTACCATGCTAGTCCAATAAAAAAGAGGTGGTATCTTATATATTAGATGTTGATAGCATCTCTTCCAAAGTATGTCAGTCTCATATGCAATATGAGAAAGATGCTACATATGCATCAAGTACATAAAATACTTTTTCAAAATAAAGAAACCTAGTATTTTCCACAAATTTAAAGAAGTACATATTTTATGACAAAGTTTGGCTCCAATCATGTTTGGAGTCATTGCCTACAACATCATTTAATATCTTTTTATTAAATGTGAATTTTGATAAATCCACTTAGGGTTGTCCAGTGGGTAAAAGACCCGACCAAACGGACCGGGTCTGACCGACCCGAGGCCCAGCGGGTGGACCCAAAGTCCATGGTCGGTTGGATTCGGGTCTGCCTCTCACAAAAACAGAATTTTCGGTTTGGGTAGCGAGTTCTGGTATTATAAACCCGTATTACCCAACCCGACCGATAGTTTAAGATTAAAAAAAAAAAAAAAAAAACAGTTCTTTTTAGGCGAATACGTGAAGACTGAGCTGATAATAAGTGATAAGACTAAACACTAAGTTGCTGAGATTACATGCAAACGCAAAGCCTCAGTCCACACGCAAAGCCATATTGAACTTCAAATCAAAATCTCTTCCACAATTCCACTCTCAAAAGCGTCTCTCAGTCCTCAATCTCATCTCACCATCTCACTCTCTCAAAAATCACTCTTCGTTCTCTGACTCTCTACTCTCTCAACTCTTCACTCCACACCTTCTGGCCTCCACAATCTACACTCCTCTCCAAACTCTAGCTGCTGCTGTCGCCGCCACCTCATCACCACACTTGACACCGCTTCGCCTTACTTTCCACCATGGGTTAAGTCTTTTCAGCCTCTTATTCTCAGCTTCTTAGTCTTAGACTCAGGTATATTTTCATCTTGGATGTGGATCGATGAGTGTGGGTATGTGAGGTATGGATCGGCCAAGGTGGGTGTGGGTTTGCCGAAATGGGGATTAGGTTATGTGCATAGATGGGTAGCTTGGATGTGGATCGGAGCTCATGGAGGAGGGTAGCTTGGATGCTGGCAGGGGTGGATCGGAGACATGCAGCGGTAGAGCATGGCAGTGAGGTTGAGTGGGAAGAAAAGATGGAGAAAACTCACCTTTGAGTGGTAAAAACAGACGGCTTGGATGGTCGGAGCAGAGCTTCGTCGCGTCAGTGCGTGAGGTGGTGCCAGAGCAGTGCTATTGCCGAGATGGATGAGTGGTCATAGCTGAGCTTTGGAGAGAGAGTTCTAAGAGTGAGGCATGAGGAGTGAACCAATTTGAAGCCCATATATCGGGTCGGTCGCTGGTCACATTTTTGGTAACCTGACCTAGTCGAGTTGAGTCTGGGTCAAGCCCAAACCCCGAGCCAACCTGACTCGTGGACACCCCTAAATCCAATATTAGATTACATTTTTTTCTTATATCATTTGTGCTTGTAAAATTTCCAAACAATCAAAAATCAATATCTATGTTATCAACAAACGTTTAAATTTCAAGTTTTTTGTATAAAAAAAGATTATGCATAAAAAAAAGTTTATGAATCGAATAATAAATAACATCCAATTAACATGAAATTTGACATGCGTGTTAATGTAATCCAATGGTTAGATTTTCAAAAGATGTAATAATGTTAATTTTTTAGTAGCTGTTGTAGCCAAACTTTGTCTGATTTTTTTTTTTTTTTTTTAAGAGGGTTTCAACCTATAGCGTTCGCTCCTGATGATAGCTCTTTATTTTCAGACCAAGACACCAATTAATTTTTGGTGTAGGCGGGGATTGAACCCCAGATCTCTTATACAACCATCAGAGACTTTACTAATTGAGATAACTAGAACCCACCTTTGTCCGATATTTTATTCATTCAATACATATAAAAGTATTCTCATATATAACATGTGCAAGTGTTAATAGGGATGTTATGAATGCTACATGTAGGAGAGAATTATTGCTCTACTTCTCCCTACTATAAAAAAATTGGATAGTTTTATAACCAATGGGTCTACTAATATTATGGCTTGCACACATCATAGCTAGTCGTCTTAAATAGTCATAAGTTTAGTCAATTGTTATTAATATTTTTTTAATTTATGGGTAATCTAAAATTTCATTTGTATGTAAAGTTGATGATTAATGATTCATGGGACATATATGAGCTAATAGAATACTAGCATGGGCCAAAGATATAGGTGTATATTAAAACTTAAAAGGGTTATGTTGTCTTATGGATCAATCAAGGTAGAGGGGACTTAAACAATGACATAAAGAGACCTTTATTAAGGAAATACTTTTGACTTGATCTATAATTAGTGATAGTCGATCCGATGAGTGTAAGAGACCGCTGGGGCCCGCTATGCCAAAAACGAGAGAAAGCCTATCCCTCTCTTTCCTTTTTTACGTTCCGATGTCCCTACCATGTGGCGACATGGGGGGCGACAAAAGGGGATCCTATCAACTTGTTCCGACCTAGGAAAAATAAACTCATGAGCTTGGTCTTACTTTCACCGTCGAGAAACGAAAGAAGACTTCCATCTCCAAGTTTAACCTAGACGTAGCTCGCTTCTTTTTGGGTGTGAAGTAGTGTCAAACCAAAACACCAACAAGCGTTAGCTCTTCCCTGAAAGGAGGTGATCCAACGCACCTTCCAATATGGCTACCTTGTTACGACTTCACTCCAGTCACTAGCCCTGCCGACATCCCTCCTTGTGGTTAAGGTAACCACTTCGGTCATGGCCAGCTCCCATAGTGTGACGGGCGGTGGGTGATCTTTTGTTTTCTTAAGCAAAAAACATGTGCAAAAAGGCTTGACCTCGTGCATGGGCAATGTCTTAATGAATTGTATATTTATATAAACAGCCTTGTATTAATGTATTTATTGGAAATTAATGCTAGAGATCAATGCTAGCTTTTGTTTTCTTCAATTGGTCATTAAAAAACAGAGAAAGATGCTCCCAAAAAAATGTGGATGTGGGGTTGAGTGTTGCTGAGATTTTGAGTTGGGTAAAACTCTTTTTACATTGGTAATTGGCAAGAAATTTTGAAAATGTTATATTGTGTAACAGTAATTCTTAGAATTTGGGGGAAAATAATACTACTATACATTAATTTTGTTTTGATCTGCTCCTAGAATCTGCTTACTTCTTAATAAGAAAAAAAATTCTGAAACTTTTTTTTTTTTTTTTTGGTTGATGTTGTTGTTCCTATTCATATTTTAGAAAAATAAAAGAAGAAGAATTCAAGAGGGGAAAATGTTGGGAATATACATGAATTCTTAGATCTATGAGAGGCAGAACAACAGAGAGAAAAATAACACACACAAAGTAATCACATGACACATAAAATTTTATGCGATTTGACAATTTGCCTATATCCATGAAGTTGCAGTGATTAACTATTTATAAAGAAAAAAAAAAATACAAGATGTAGCATTACAATGTTTCACTCTCAAAGGTCAAAACAACATGACAAACCATAATTTAAAACAAAGATATTTATATCTTACATAGAAGATCCACAATGGACTAAAAACAGGCCAAAAGCTTCGGTCAATGGGCCCAAATCTCTGTTTTATGAACTAAACCTTAAAAAATCTCTTATTAAAATTGTAACATTTTTATATTGGATTGGGTCATAATCCCGCTCAAAATTCAAATAAGAACTAAGCTCCACATAGTCCAATAAAAAAATAGAGCAAGTTATATGATATTATTGGATGAGAATTATGAGATGTAATATAACATTTATTTTTTTTAAACATATAATTGAAAATTGTACTTGGTATATTTAATTTGTTTGACCTTTTAAGTCATTGTTGAGCTAACTAATCCTGTAGGCTGTAGGAGAATCGAGATACGACTTGACCCAAGATTGTGTCCCGCTATGGCAAACTTGATATGGTTAGTGTGTAATAAGTAATGATTTTAAGAGCATCAAGTGCCAAAAATTTAGCAATTTGGGACCACAAAAAGCTAGTTTATCTACTTTATCACCTCACTTTATAAAACACCTAACATTAGTGGTTTTATTTTAGCATTTAATACAATAAAATAATACAAATAACACAATAAAATAATATGTCTACCAACACAATAAAATAATATATTTACTACAATAAACAACAATCACCACCACCAATACAATAAAATAATATAACTTTTAATAAAGGAGAAACTACACTAATGGTCCCTAAATTTTGCCTACTAAGCACTTTTGGTCTCTAAGGTTTCATGTGAGCATTATTAATCTTTGAAGTTAAAAAAAAAAAGAAAAAAAAGAAAAAGAAAAAGAAAAGAGAGCTTTATTAGTCCAACCGTTAACTTCTGTTACTTTGTTTGCTTATGTGTCTAACGAAAAATTGACGTGGCATATTTTAAATCATGTGACAACTTATTTATTATTAAAAAAAATTACACATCACATTAACTGGATAAACCCAAATTTTACCCAAATAATGTGGGTCGTCAACACATCAAACCCGTTAAAATTGGTTTCTTCTCTGTTGACGTTGGGCCCAACGTGTGGCTTGAATTGCCAAGCCCATGTCAACACAATACCTAATACTTGTTATATTAGGAGTCCTAGTGTTGCCGACTTTGATATATATATATATATATATATATTAGGTTTGAGATGGAGGAAGCAGCCGTGGAATTAAAGAATTCCAATTAACCTAGTAAGCAGCCACATGAGAGAAAAATAGAGAAAAGAGAGGCAGCCAGCTTCTATTCTTATTGTTTCTGTGAGAGAGTGCTAGGGTGTAATTGGGATTTGGGTTTCTTGAGAGTGTTATTGTGCACTATTGTATCTCCCTATTTTTTATAGTGAAATTTCTCCGTCGTCTCCGTGGAGGTAGGCAGTTTGCCGAACCACGTAAATTCTTGTGTTTTTGTGTGTGCTTGTTATTTAATTTCCGCTTATTTACTGTTATTATAGTTGCATTTTTCCTAATAAAATTAATTATTTTAGAGCATAACCTAGGACCCAATCCAAAATATATGATCATCTCAATAATTGTGAAAATTTATAAAGTTTTGTCATTAAATTAATTGCTTACTTTTTCATATATTAAAGTGCCCTCTACATATCCTAGAGAGATTTTAAAACAAAAAGTTTACGGATACAACTTTTGTCACAACTTGTTAAAGTGATTGACAATCATTTTTACATAGACTCACTATTTTTCTTTTATCAATTACTTCAATAACTTGTAAAACGTTGTGTTTTTGTCACAACTTGTTAAACCCCATTACCTTAGAAAACTAAAGGTGGTGTTTTTGTCGTGGTCCAAACTTTACAGGTTGATAATTGGTTCTGGTGGTTTACTGCCCCTAAAAGCCTCTGTTTTTTTAGCAAAGGATTCTTGTCTTGTGAAAATTAAATTCGTTTGCTAGCTTTGCATCTTAAAGATTGACAGTTTGTTTTTTAAACTCACAGTCTAAGTGTTTGTTTGGCTTGCTTATTTGTTGTCAACTTATTTCACTATTCAGCTTATTTTTGCAACTATTTATGGATCTCACTGCACTTTTTAATATTATTCATGGGTTTCATTGTACTATTTCAGCTAACTTTTACTTTTATCTACAGTACTTTCGATAAAAAATTTTCAATTTCAACAAAATAAGCGAATCACAAACAGACCCTAAACTTACCCACAAATGAACCACTGTAGCACAAGACCATCCAACAACCTAATCATGGACCCAAGTTTACCATGCTAGTCCAATAAAAAGGAGGTGGTATCTTATATATTAGATGTTGATAGAATCTCTTCCAAAGTATGTCAGTCTCATATGCAATATGAGAAAGATGCTACATATGCATCAGATACATAAAATACTTTATTAATATAAAGAAACCTAGTATTTTCCACAAATTTAGAGACGTACATATTTTATGACAAAGTTTGGCTCCAATCATGTTTGGAGTCATTGGCTACAACATCATTTAATATCTTTTTATTAAATGTGAATTTTGATAAATCCACTTAGGGCTGTCAAGTGGGTAAAAGACCCAACCAAACTGACCGGGTCTGACCGACCAGAGGCCCAGCGGGTGGACCCGAAGTCCATGGTCGGTTGGATTCGGGTCTGCCTCTCACAAAAACAGAATTTTCAATTTGAGTAGCGGGTTTTGGTATTATAAACCCGTATTACCCAACTCGACTGATAGTTTAAGATTTTTTTAAAAAAAAACTCAGTTCTTTTTAGGCGAACACGTGAAGACTGAGCTGATAATAAGTGATAAGACTAAACACTAAGTTGTTGAGATTACACGCAAATGCAAAGCCTTAGTCCACACGCAAAGCCATACTGAACTTCAAATCAAAATCTCTTCCACAGTTCCACGCTCAAAAGCCTCTCTCAGTCCTCAATCTCATATCACCATCTCATTCTCTCAAAAATCACTCTCCGTTCTCTGACTCTCTACTCTCTTAACTCTTCACTCCACACCCTCTGGCCTATACAGTCTACACTCTTCTCCAAACTCTAGCTGCTGCTACCGCCACCACCTCATCACCATACCTGACACCGCTTCGCCTCACTTTCCACCATGGGTTAAGTCTTCTCAGCCTCTCATTCTCAGCTTCTTAGTCTTAGACTCAGGTATATTTTCATCTTGGATGTGGATCGATGAGTGTGGGTATGTGGGGTATGGATCGGCCAAGGTGGGTGTGGATCGGCCAAGGTGGGTGTGGGTTTGCCGAAATGGGATTGGGTTATGTGCGTAGATGGGTAGCTTGGATGTGGATCGGAGCTCATGGAGGAGGGTAGCTTGGATGCTGGCGGGGGTGGATCGGAGACATGTAGCGGTAGAGCATGGCGGTGAGGTTGAGTGGGAAGAAAAGATGGAGAAAACTCACCTTTGAGTGGTAAAAACGAACAGCTTGGGTGGTCGGAGCAGAGCTTCGTTGCGTCAGTGCGTGAGGTGGTGCCGGAGCAGTGTTATTGCCGAGATGGATGAGTGGTCACAGTTGAGCTTTGGAGAGAGAGTTCTAAGAGTGAGGTGTGAGGAGTGAACCAATTCGAAGCCCATATATCGGGTCGGTCGTGGGTCACATTTTTGGTAACCTGACCCAGTCGGGTCGAGTTCGGATCAAGCCCAAACCCGAGTTATTTTTGGTAACCTAACCCAGTCGGGTCGAGTTCGGATCAAGCCCAAACCTGAGTTGACTTGACTCGTGGACACCCCTAAATCCACTATTAGATTACATTTTTTTCTTATATCATTTGTGCTTGTAAAATTTCCAAACAATCAAAAATCAATATCTATGTTATCAACAAATGTTTAAATTTCAAGTTTTTTTGTATAAAAAAAGATTATGCATAAAAAAAAGTTTATGCATCGAATAATAAATAACATCCAATTAACATGAAATTTGACATGCGTGTTAATGTAATCCAATGGTTAGATTTTCAAAAGATGTAATAATGTTAATTTTTTTAGTAGCTGATGTAGCCAAACTTTGTTTGATATATATATATATATATATTTTGAAAGAGTTTCAACCTATAGCGTTCGCTCTTGATGATAGCTTTTTATTATTAGACCAAGACACCAATCAATTTTTGGTGTAAGCAGGGATTGAACTCTAGATCTCTTATACAACCATCAAAGACTTTACTAGTTGAGATAACTAGAACCCACTTTGTCCGATATTTTATTCATTCAATACATATAAAAGTATTCTCATATATAACATGTGCAAGTGTCAATAGGGATGTTATGAATGCTACATGTAGGAGAGAATTATTGCTCTACTTCTCCCTACTATAAAAAAATTGGATAGTTTTATAACCAATGGGTCTACTAATATTATGGCTTGCACACATCATAGCTAGTCGTCTTAAATAGTCATAAGTTTAGTCAATTGTTATTAATATTTTTTTAATTTATGGGTAATCTAAAATTTCATTTGTATGTAAAGTTGATGATTAATGATTCATGGGACATATATGAGGTAATAGAATACTAGCATGGGCCAAAGATATAGGTGTATATTAAAACTTAAAAGGGTCATTTTGTCTTATGGATCAATCAAGGGAGAGGGGACTTAAACAATGACATAAAGAGACCTTTATTAAGGAAATACTTTTGACTTGATCTATAATTAGTGATAGTCGATCCGATGAGTGTAAGAGACCCTATTTGAATTGCTTTTGAAGTCTTACGATAATTGCCATCGCTTTCGGATCTTTTTTCAAAGGGGAGGTGGGTGATCTTTTGTTTTCTTAAGCAAAAAACATGTGCAAAAAGGCTTGACCTCGTGCATGGGCAATGTCTTAATGAATTGTATATTTATATAAACAGCCTTGTATTAATGTATTTATTGGAAATTAATGCTAGAGATCAATGCTAGCTTTTGTTTTCTTCAATTGGTCATTAAAAAACAGAGAAAGATTTCTCCCAAAAAAATGTGGATGTGAGGTAGAGTGTTGCTGAGATTTTGAGTTGAGTAAAACTCTTTTTACATTGGCAATTGGCAAGAAATTTTGAAAATGTTATATTGTGTAACAGTAATTCTTAGAATTTGGGGGAAAATAATACTACTATACATTAATTTTGTTTCTGCTCCTAGAATCTGCTTACTTCTTAATAAGAAAAAAAATTCTGAAACTTTTTTTTTTTTTTTTTTTGGGTTGATGTTGTTGTTCCTATTCATATTTTAGAAAAATAAAAGAAGAAGAATTCAAGAGGAGAAAATGTTGGGAATATACATGAATTCTTAGATCTATGAGAGGCAAAACAACAGAGAGAAAAAAAAAACACACTCAAAGTAATCACATGACACATAAAATTTTATTTGATTTGGCAATTTGCCTATACCCATGAAGTTGCGGTGATTAACTATTTATAAGGAAAAAAAAATACAAGATGTTTACAATGTTTCACTCTCAAAAGTCAAAACAACATGACAAATCATAATTTAAAACAAAGATATTTATATCTTACATAGCAGATCCACAATGGACTAAAAACAGGCCAAAAGCTTCGGTCAATGGGCCCAAATCTCTGTTCTATGAACTAAACATTAAAAAATCTCTCATTAAAATTGTTAACTTTTTTATATCGGATTGGGTCATAATCCCGCTCAAAATTCAAATAAGAACTAAGCTCCACATAGTCCAATAGAAAAATAGAGCAAGTTATATGATATTATTGGATGAGAATTATGAGATGTAAGATAACGTTTATTTTTTTTAAACATATAATTGAAAATTGTACTATGCATATTTAATTTGTTTGACCTTTTTAAGTCATTGTTGAGCTAACTAATCCTGTAGGCTGTAGGAGAATCGAGATACGACTTGACACAAGATTGTGTCCCGCTATGGCAAACTTGATATGGTTAGTGTGTAATAAGTAATGATTTTAAGAGCATCAGGTGCCAAAAATTTAGCAATTTAGGACCACAAAAAGCTAGTTTATCTACTTTATCACCTCACTTTATAAAACACCCAACATTAGTGGTTTTATTTTAGCATTCAATACAATAAAATAATACAAATAATACAATAAAATAATATGTCTACCAATACAATAAAATAATATATCTACTACAATAAACAACAATCATCACCACCAATACAATAAAATAATATAACTTTTAATAATGGAGAAACTACACTAATGGTCCCTAAATTTTGCCTACTAAGCACTTTTGGTCCCTGAAATTTCATGTGAGCACTATTAGTCTTTGAAGTAAAAAAAAAATAATAATAATAAATAAATAAATAACTCTATTAGTCCTACCGTTAACTTCTGTTACTTTGTTTACTTATGTGTCTAACGAAAAATTGACGTGGCATATTTTAAATGATGTGACAACTTATTTATTATTAAAAAAAATTACACATCACATTAAATGGATAAACCCAAATTTTACCCAAATAATGTGGGTCGTCAACACATCAAACCCGTTAAAATTGGTTTCTTCTCTAAATTCAAAATTCCTAAATTGGTTTTTCGTTTCCTCTGTGCTTTCTCAGAATTCATATAGGGCGTTGAAATAAATTTGGATAAACGGACAATGTTTTTTGCAAACATATAAGAACAATGTCTATCACAAATTGTTATAGACCAGATCCAGCTCTAAAATCAAATAATAGACAAATTTGTTATATATATTCAAAGAAAAGAACAAATCCATGTTCTACGATGAAAGTCCCAAACTCATGCTGGCCTGTATTTGATTTCTCCTTGAGTACAAGGTATGCGTATGGAAACTATATTAGATATGAGGAACTGACGTCCCTAGCTTCAATTTCAAAACTATATTAGATTTGGTGTTAAAACAAATCAAGCCAGTGAAAGGGAATCGAGTCCATAGATGGAGATGAGCCTCCTGAGTAAGGCGATGGTTTCGAACTCAAATTCGGCGGTCTGTTCTTTAAGGATTCTGTGCAGAATAAAGCACACCTAGGTATACGTTTTCTCAAAATCTATTTCTAGACCCTGTTTGGATTCTGAGAAAACGGAGAAGAAAAAACAATCCAGGAACTTTGCATGCAGAGATGAACCTAGTTTTAATGGTTTGATGTGTTTAAGACCCACAATATATGAGTTTACTAGATTTTGATGTGTGATATATTAACACGTAATAAATAGGTTGTCAGGTCACTTAAAACATGTCATATCAATTCTCGGTTAGACACGTAGGCAAACAAATTAATAGAACTTAACTGAGTTACTAATAAAGCTTATTTTTTAAACTTTAAAGATCAATAATGCTCATTTAAAACTTCAGAAACCAAAAGTGTTCACCAAGTAAACTTTAAAAACCAACAATATAGTTTCACCTTTAATAAAATATTGTTTTTTTTTTTACCATCGGTACACTGTAGCTCAATAGCCAATTTCTTTGACTTTCACTCCACTATAACTTTTTAGCACTACCAATACTAATGCTCTAAGGGAGGAGGGTGCATTAATTGACCTATGGTTGGGAGGTAATGATTTTGAGTGACAATATGGCAAACTCAGTAGCTGAAGAGCTGTAGTCGGCAATGCATGCGGTAAATACTCTTGGGTTTTCAATTCCTACCCTTTTGTTTTTGTTTGTTTTTCTTTTCTTTTTTTTAGTAGTTTGGATTGATTTTATATATATATATATATATATTTTTTTTTTTTTTTTGAGAAGCGGATTGATTTTATAATTAGAGAGATGTTACGTCTACAACAATTTTACAACAATTTTACAACAAATCACAGGTGGTTAGTTGTTATTGGTTCAAAATTTGAAACTAACACTGAGATTACTTTTTTGCCCTAACAATAATAACCAGTAACAACCTGCCACTTAGGATTTGTTGTAAAAATGTTGTAAAAATGTTGTAGACGTATCATTTCTCTTATAATTAATACCTCAAATTTTCATAACTCTTCCATGTACCTTGCTTCCTCCCACTATTCCTTTCAGAAACCCCACACCTCGTGGTACGGATAAAACACTTTTTTTTTTTTTTTTGGTGATAGATATGACTTGTTTCATGTTTGTTGTTATTCCCCGATTAGTTGAAACTCAATTGTTGAGGTGGTTTGGTTTGTAGCTTCTTTTTTTTTTTTTTTT
>NW_027069907.1:509608-563624 GCF_002906115.3 Quercus suber | reverse complement strand
TTTTTGAGAAGCGGATTGATTAATAATTAGAGAGATGTTACGTCTACAACAATTTTACAACAATTGACAACAAATCACAGGTGGTTAGTTGTTATTGGTTAAAATTTGTGAAAATAACACTGAGTTACTTTTTTGCCCTAACAATTAACCAGTAACAACCTTACTTAGATATTGTTGTAAAAATTTTTTTTGTTGTAAATGTTGTAGACGTATCATTTTTTATAATTAATACCTCAAATTTTCATAACTCTTCCATGTACCTTGCTTCCTCCCACTATTCCTTTCAGAAACCCCACACCTCGTGGTACGGATAAAACACTTTTTTTTTTTTTTTTGGTGATAGATTGACTTGTTTCATGTTTGTTGTTATCCCCGATTAGTTGAAACTCAATTGTTGAGGTGGTTTGGTTTGTAGCTTCTTTTTTTTTTTTTTTTTTTTTTTCTTTTTTCGCTACAAATAGACTGAAATATATTAACCAATAACAATTATACAAATATCTCTCTTCAAAGTATACAACTTTTGGACGAAAATTTGGATTTGGATCTCCTTCCCACTTTTTTTTTTTTTTTTTTTTTGCTGACTGAATTAAAAGTGAGATTTTTGATATAAACTCATCAACTCCATGTTACGTGACGATAATGATAATATCACGTGTACCACCAAGACTTTAACAGAGATATCGTTGTAGGCATAAACCGCACAACACATTTGTTGAAACGCCTACTAGAAGTTTGGAATCACTCAAATCCTGCTAAACATCATGTAAAACGATACGCGAACTCTTACTACTAAGTCACACTCGTAGGTGGTGAATCTCCTTTCCCACTTAGTATAAAATAAATAAATAAAGGGATCAAAAAAAAAAAAAAAAAAAAAAAAAAAGATGAGGACCAACTACAACTAAAAATAAAAGGTGTTGTCAAAATGTTGTGACATTAATTAGTTCCTTATAGATCAAAATAAAGTAATAAACATCAGACCAGGACCCACCACAACTAAAAATAATAGTATTGCGACATCTTATATTTGTGCGGCTTATATTCCAATATTGGTTATGCGCACTAGTTAATCAAATCTGCATCCAAGATCATAATTGATTGATTAATTATTTAATTTGGGCTGATTTGATTAAATTAATCAACTGGGTCTAAAAATCTAACACATATTAACATACTCTGACATTAATTTCTTTTGGAGTGCCACAGACAGATTCACAAGTGTTCATGTTGAATGCCCAAATTATAACTGCACCTTAAGAACCTAATGAGCACTTGATCTAATTAACAAAGTAATAGATGAAGCTTTAATTTAGGAACAGATATGTCTTCAAGGCAAGTAATTAGTCAGATCCGGGAATCGTTTTATAAAGGTTGGTGCAATGTGCAAAAGATATCAATATTAAGGGAAATAAACTGCTCCTAAGTTAAAATACTATAATTTTGAGAAGTTATATATTATTTATAAAAAAAAAAAACAATAATTTAAACCCAATTAACACATACAACTTCTTAATAGAGACATCCATTCTTGGGGAGTGACCTTATCTTCAATTATACAATCAGTTGAGCGTTGAATTTTACATTGTCTTTAAAAGAACAATTTAAATATATACATATACAACCCCAAATCCTGCATTGCCATTTTCTGGCCTGTGATTAATTATAATGTCACTAGTCAAAGTCTAATTAAATAATTTTAGCTGTTACTTTCAAGTTCTTATTCCATTTGAAATAGACAGTTCAGTGTTAATTTTAGTTGTGTATCTTGTTAGACTTCGTTTCATAAAGTTGCAAAAGATACATGACCTTTGTTGGTTTCACTTGTAATCAACTTTCTCTACTAGTGGTTCTATTTTGATGTCAACTCTTACTTGGGATTAGAAGATTACTGCATTAGTTAAGACTGTGCTGTGCAAATTCTGAATGGGCTATAAAATGTGTATGGTTCCCTATTCAGTAATCAGATTGAAAATCTTTAGGATCTTAAGGTTTCTGGAGCATGGAAGCAATAGGCTGTAGAAATCTAAAAGAGACCATTAACACATGTTCAGGATGTGCCTAAATGAAGCAAACTATAGACCGTAGGAATTTGAAAGAGGCTAACATATGTTCAGGTGTGCTTATATACAACTGAAGACCAATGTCACTCCTTGTCTTGCATTGAATATTGTTGAAATACGATGGATCTTAGGAATAAATGATGCATATGAAAAATACTTTGAGAATGTCATAAAAAAAGGTAAATAAAATGTACAATCCCTAATTGGATTTACTACTTTAGTCTTTAGTGTTTGTACAACGCAATTGTGCAATACTGAATTTTAGGCACACACGCCATGAGCATAAATGAAGTGGCTGCACAATCTGCAAGCTTGCCAGCGTCGAAAGCCGAAAATGGGAGGCATAAATTGCCAAGATCCTTTGTCACACTGCGAACCATATACTACCTTTTTTTATACTTGCAAAGCTAGAAGAATAGGCAAATAGACTTGACATAATCATTCAGCTGATTGATGCTCCAGAAAGGCAGACTACACGGCTATGCGGCTTCTGACCATTAAATAGCTCAATACATCCATATGCATATCTGCCAAATTTCTTCAGGCTAGATAAAACAAAAGAAAAAAAAAAGCTTAGTCAAGGCTGGATCACATTTCCATAGTAGATACTTAAACTAGAAGTTGAGAATGCAGAGAAAGTTCAAGTAAAGTACCCAATAATTAAGAGGACTAATGCTGTAATCCTATAATAGGTAATGATCACAGTGAAGAATAGGCAAATAGACTGACACTTATGCCTAGATTTTTGCTTTATTTCATATCCTGGAGGAATTTATTTGTGTCTTACATATCCAAATTAAGGACGGATTAAAAGAATGAAGCCAAGTGGAAATCCTAACAGGAATCCTTCAAATTGAGCTGAATTGCCCACATGAGGTAGAAATTTGAGGGGGACAATTTATGGCTATAATGAGCATGAGAGTTGCAAGTTCTGCAAAATGAATATTTAGGAGTCAAGACCTATTCTCACAAATTAAGAGTTTATAAGTTTAGGTTAATCTGATAAATCCTTAGCTCTGAGTCTCAGACTATCACTTTTACTATCAAAAGATATATAGAGTAAAAAGAAAATGTTATCTTCTTTGCAAAGATTGTCCAATTAGGGAGAAGCTCAGACACCATGGCTTCCAATGGGTCAAAAAGTGCACCAGATGTGCACCAGATACGCCAACTGATATTGTTAATTTCACATGTCATCATATAACTAAAAGCCTCCAGAGCTGTAAGGACAATCACCAAGGGATGATGAACAAAAGCATTCATATACCACTGGCTGATTGAACATTATTAACACTCTAGCACTTCTTTCATTTGTAATATTATCTTAGGTGATTAATTATCAGAAAATTGAAATTCCACAAAACCATGCACTTGTACAAAGTACTTCAAAAAAATTTTGCTATTATGTGAAAGATTGGAAAGAAGTGCTTACAGGTATGCATAATGGCAACTGCAATGCCAAGCCTTAAAGTTAGAATTAGCTACTACACAAATTCTCCTCTTCAAGTTCTTCCTCTACTAACTTTCAAAGTTCATCTGCTCACAATTGCCAGGCATGACAAACAACACATTTAACACCGAAGAAAGAGAAAACACCCTAGCATCCATACCTTAATTTTTCAGATATATAGACTCACATCCTGGGGTAGCTTATTTCCAAATTCTCCACCAGCTCCTTCAAGGTAAAAGGGTGACTTGGGAATCAAGCACATCCTCATCAAAATTAGCATACAATGCTATAAATCCTGCATGAATTTCATTCAGTCACAAAATTTAGGTCAAGCTAATTTAACTTCTCTTTATAAATTACTTGATTTGATTAAGAAACATTAATGGAAGAGAAATGTGTTGGAAAGATATAAGACCATTAATGAGAATACTAATTGACTAGGTTATTAGCTGCCAGGCTATGCCCCACGTAGCACCCTGGATTGACCAATGGTCATTTAAGGTTTTCCAACAATTTTTCAGATATAACTTACAAGAATACAAGACCATAGAGAAAAGTGGAAGAAGTTACAGCTAAAAGGTTTAAATATTAAAGAAAATATTTTATAGTACCATTAATAGCCATTGGGGTTTCTGATTTTTTGCTTTATCCTTTGCCAACACATCTTTTCTCAACCTTTTTGGACTAGGTTCAAACTACCTGTGGTGTGTAGATTTTGAATGGGCTATAAAATGGGTATTAATCCCAATTCAGTAATGAGATTGCAAATCTTCAGGATCTTAAGGTTTCTAGAGCATGGAAGCAATGGGCTGTAGAAATCTAAAAAGAGACCATTAACACATGTTCAATGTGTGCCTAAATGAAGCAAATATAGACTGTGGGAATTTGAAAGAGGTTAACACATGTTCAGGGTGTGCCTATATACAGCTGTAGATCAATGTCACTCCTTGTGTTGCATTAAATTTTGTAGAAATACAATGGGTCTTAGGAATGAAAATGATGCATGTGAAAAACACTGTGAGATTGGATTAAAATATTTAAATATAACGTATAATCCTTAATTGAATTTTCCTTTATATATTTTGATGTGTAGCTTTACTACTTCAGTCCTAAGTGTTGTACAAAGCCGTTGTGCATTACTAATGTTTAGGGACTAAGGCCATAAGCATAAAAGAAATGCCAACAATAGGAGGCATTAACTGCCAAGATCCTTTGTCATAGTAAACATCCATACAAGAGTAGTTTTGTTATACTTGCAAAGCTTGAAGAATAGGCAAATAGACTAACATAATTATTCAGTTGATTGATGCTCAAAAAAAGCAGACTATACGACTATATAAATTCTAACCATGAAATAACTCAATCTATCTGCCAATTTCTTCAGGGTAGATAAAACAAAAGAAAAGAAAAAGCTTAGTCAAGGCTGGATCACATTTCCATGGTAGATAAACTAGAAGTTGAGAATGCAGAGAAAGTTCAAGGTAATTACCCATGAACTAAGAGGACTAAAGTTGTAATCCTATAAAAGGTATTGATAATACTTGTGCCTGGATTTCTGCTTTAATTCATATCCTGGAGGAATTTAATTGTTTCTTACATATCCAAGCCAAGGGGAAATCCTGACAAGAATCCTTCAATATGAGCTGAATTGTCCACAAGAGGTAGAAATCCAAGGGGTAAATTTATGGCTATAACGACCACGAGAGTTACAAGTGCTGCACACTAAATATTTAGGACTCAGGACCTATTCTCACAAATTAAGAGTACTAGTGCATGACCCGCACAATGCGCGGGCTACTTTTATTTATCATTCACGGAAAAATATGTAAAATCATAATAAAATTCTATTAGTAGAACATTAGTTCTTTTGCTAATTGTCTATCAAACTCTAATAACGTAATCATGATACAAAAATTTTGTGCTAACTCCATTGGCCAATCAAACATTATCATGATATCATAAAAATATTATGATAACTCCATAGACAATTAAAAGAAATATACTGATTTTTTTAAAGGAAAAAAAAAACCTTCCCTTTTATATTTATTATTATTATTATTTTAAATGATGAGAAACTCCCTTAAATATGGTCAAATGAAGACATACTGAACAGTGAAAATACAAAAAACCTCAATTATACAAACTATGTTTGTCACAATTACAGGATTCTTACTTGAAAAAGTTATATTGTAGAGTTTTATTAATACCAATCACTGTACTGCCCTATAAAAAAAATAAAAAAATAAAGAAAATGAAGAAAAAAGAAAGATGGTAGCACTAAATCAAAGTTACGTTTATGAAATCTCACAAAGAAATCTACAACTACCTGATTCCTTTCTTTAGCTCAATCCTCTTCCATAAATTTCTTGGTGAATAAGGATATTGGCAATTTTTGCCCTCTTCTCAATGTCATTAATAGCCATTTTCTTATTTGTCTCTGGCAGTTTCTCAACTACTCTCCGGCTCTTAATAGCAATTAAGACCTAACAAAGTAACATCAACATAAATTAGAGAATGGTGCACTATGTTGCACTCTATAAACTTCAAAGGATTATTATTATCATAAATCGTTCAATATGTTGGGAGATTTAGACCCTGGTTGATAGAATTAACAAGTTTTAAATTCAAATTGTTAATTAGATTTATTATAAATAAAACTTGTTAAAACAAACAAACATCAATATCATGTCAAAATTATGCAGCGGAAAAATAAATAAGACAAGATATGATGACCCAGGAAAACCAATGAAACAAACTAGTTTCATAGTAAAAAACTTGGGGGGAAACCTTCCCGAAAAGCAATCCACTATAGTAAAGAGAAGTTTCAGATCTAATACAAAACTTTTGTCCCTAGACTCTACAATCCTTGTAGATGAATTCACAACAGAAACTTTCTACCACTTTAGAACCTCTGAACTCTTCAATACATGAACACCACCATTTGATGCACGAATCCCAGTACGTGACTAACCAATTGCGCGGATTCCAGTACACGACTTAATCACCAACTAGAAGAAGATTGTTAGATGCAAAGTTCTTCACTTCATCAACAATGAAGATCAAGAAGCACTTGATTACAAAACCCTAAGGCGCAAAGACGCAGTAACTTCTTTCAGAGAAAATAAGGCATCGGTCACCTTTTGCTTATGTTCTCCTTGTATTCTTTTATGTGACGGCCTCTAAAATAAACCTTATATAGGTCTAGGGTTGTGAGAAAAGAAACTCTACACAAATACAAAAGCCTGGCCCAAAAATCAGATCTGAAAATTTTGATTTCCCGTAACCTCGATCGATCGAGAGGTGTCGAGGAAGTGTCGAGCTTTAAACCTCGATAGATAACTAGGTGTTGAGGAGGTGTTGAGAAGCTGTCGAAGGGACAGGAGCTTTCTCGATCGATTCACCAGCTGTCGAGAAGGTGTCGAGATTGCGATAAGAAACACCTTAAGAGCTCGATAGATAGCCAGCTGTCGAGAGGTGTCGAGCTATCTGTCCGCAGGTGTCGAGCTATCTGTCCAGCTTTATTGAACACCTTTTCTTCACTTGTTTCTTGGTTCAATCTTCATGGCTTTAATACTAGACTTGAACATGTTTCTTGAAGTATTAAACACATCCTAGATCTACTCAAATACAAGTAAAGTGTGTTTTGTCAAAAGATTAGCCAATTACATAAAAGAATGACATATGTTCTTAACAAGTGAACCACATATGTCCTAACAATCTCCCCATTTGGCAATCCGTGACAAAACCACAACAAACAAATGAACATATGAGAGAAGTTATAAATCACTCAATTCATATTCACTTGTTGAATACAATAAAATCTATCTTAACACAAACTCTTGAAAAACTTTCCAAGAAGAGAGTTTTTGGCAAGTAGACATTGACAACCTGTATTTCTGAAACACTTTAAATAAAACTCATCAAGGCATCTTAGTGTGAAACAGAAATAATAGATTGCATACAAGTAATAAGAGACATGTGTATAAAGAAAGAAAAGAAATAACATATGTAAAGGTAGGTGAAAGAAACATACATCAGCATATAAAGAAGATAAGCACAATGTATGTAAACATGGTCACAAGACCCAATGTACAAGAAGAAAGAAGTAAACACTCCTCCTAACAAGGTGAAACACATCTCTCCCTTACAAAGGAATGTATTTGTTCCCATAACATGTAGAATCTTCAAAAAGAAACCACATATTCTCCACAATTTCTTCCCCTTTTTGTCATGATTGACAAAAAGTACAAGAAGCTAGAAAGCTTCACCCGAGAAACATAAAGATGATCAAAGATGATCAAGGGGTACAAGAAATCCATATAAAAACATGAATGTAATGAAACAAGATGCTATAGATGACAAGATAATAGAAAGATGCAAAACACACACACACACTAAATAAGTCTAACCAATTTTATATTTCAAAAATAAGTTTAGACAGTTTAGTGAGCATACATAAACACATGTAAACCTTGTGATGGTCAAATCACATTGTACCTACACATGTATCAAGAGTAGCAAAGAATATTGCGTGTTGTGTGTGAAAAACATCGCAAGATTGCATAAGTGTATACATGTTATGACGATTTGAGATATGAGAAAATCACTTTAACTCACACACAATCATAACTGTTTGATGGGGACTATCACATTCGAGGTACATCCTATAACTCTCACATCTCCTAGAAAACACGCTTACAATCATATTTAAAAGCATTTTTGATCTTTTTGCTTTTTATTTTCTTTGCATATTTTTCTTTTTAAGCATATCATGCATGGGCATATAAGAGAGAGAAAAGAAAATACCCAGGATATTAAGCATTGACATTGCACTTTTGCTATACGGAAGCATACGGATGTCTTTGATACTGCACTTTTGCTATGCCGAAGCATACAGGTGTCATATTATGATTGGCGGGCAACAGTGGTGAAATGGTCATTTATGCCTTTCCCTTAGGATTTTCTAATCCTACCCGTAAAAAAGAGTGATATGAGTGTTAAGTTTAAGAAATAACTTAATCTTACTCATCACAAACAAGAGCCACAAAGCTCACTTGCTTAGTTGTGCATAGAGATGCTCATCTATGCTACAAAAGATACAAAGTTTAAAAAACTTTGTTTCAATGGCCATTCAAGGTACACAAGTACCAATGTACACAAAACACACACTGTGAAAAGGCACGAGTCTTTGGCCGTGAAGATGAATAAGCACGTGTCCTAGTATGTTAAAGGACATAGAAGAATTAGAATTCTCCTGAAATTGAGTTAAAAAGCTCAAGACTTTTAATAACTCTCCAAACAAAGGTGTAGGTCCTTGAGAGGAAATCTGTGACCGTTTGGACAATTGCTTATGAGGATACAACTTAAAGCAATTAGAACGAATGTGTCCAGAAACACCACAATGGTGACAAACATGAGGTTTAATAAAGGATTTAGAATTAGACAAATCAGTTTTGGATTTCATACCTTTATTACCTTTCTCAGATTGTGGCACAAAGATAGTCTTTGATCAAGAAGTCGTGGATGAGGAGGGGCTAGAGGAAGCAACATATCCTAAGTCAGTCTTATCAGAACTAGGCTTTCAAGCACTCAAGACCTCATCAAGCTTTGCACTAGACATCCTATCTATTTGAGTTCTAGCTTGACTAAGCTCAGTTTCAAGATTCTTGACCTTCTCTACTAATGAGGTGTTCTCCACAATAAGAGTCTTAACTAACCTTTTAATCTCATCTAGCTTGATTAACAGATTAGTTTTTTCAATTTTTACCTCATTAAGCTCTTTTTTACAAAGATGAGAAGTCTTTTTAGATTTTATGAATTCAGTGCATAGCTTATCATAGGCTTCCTGAAGGGTCATCTTCTTGGGTACTTCATCATCAGAAGAATCCTCACTGTCACTAGCACTCTCCACAATCACCTTATCGGTTGTGACAGCAAAGGTCATAACGTGACGACATTCATCCATATACTCATCGGAAGAGTCATCCTCAGTATCACTCTAAGTAGCAATCAACCCTTTATCTTTTGACTCATTGGTCTTTTCCTTCATGAGATAGTTTGGACATTCTATCCTCATATGACCAAAACCTTTGCACTCATGGCATTGGATGAGAGGTTTCTCATTCTTATCCTTTCTAGAGGATTTAAATTTCCTAGGAGGTTTGCCCTTATCCTTTTTCCTAAACTGAAGAAGCTTGATAATCTCATCAGTTATGAAGGTTAGATCCTCATCCTCATCTTCACTTTCATCTGCGTCTTCAGAGTTCTCAATCTCTTCCTCTATACCCTTGAGAGCTAAGTTTTTACTCTTTCCATCTTTTCCCATTGAGCCTAATTCCATCTCATAGATTTGAAGGTTCCCTACAAGTTTAGTCAAAGGAATTTGATCAATGTCCTTTGCTTCTTCAATGGCAGTGATCTTGGTATGGAATCTTTTAGGTAAGGACCTAAGGATTTTTCTAACAATTTTAGATTTTGCAATACATTCTCCAAGATTGAAGGCAGGATTCACAGTATCCTTGAGTTTGGCATAGAACTCATCAAAGGCCTCATCCTCTTCCATCCTTATTTCTTCAAAACTATTAGTGAGTTGTTGAAGCTTCACAGTCTTTACTGCCTTGGTACCTTCATAGGTGTCTCAAGAATGGTCCAAGCTTCCTTGGCAACTTCAATAGATGATATTTTCTTGAATTCCTCATTGGTCACCCTATAAAACAAAGCATTCAAGGCCCTACTGTTGAAATTTGCCGCAACGATTGTTGCATCATCCCAGTCCACCGGCGATTCCTTTGGCTTAATCCAGCCGACTTCAACTTTCCAGTACGCATAATTAGTTCTATCAAATAAAGGAGGAATCAAAAGAAATTGTCCACGATCCATGACAACGGAGGTCAAGGATCACACTCAGGAAATTAATCCAATCAAAGTGAACCCGCTCTGATACCACTTGTTGGGAAATTTAGACCCCAGTTGATAGAATTGACAAGTTTTAAATTCAAGTTGTTAATTAGATTTATTATAAATAAAACTTGTTAAAACAAACATCAATATCATGTCAAAATTATGCAGCGAAAAAATAAATAAGACAAGATATGATGACTCAGGAAAACCAATGAAACAAACTAGTTTCATAGTAAAAAAAACCTGGGGGAAAACTTTCCCGAAAAGCAATCCACTATAGTAAAGAGAAGTTTCAGATCTAGTACAAAACCTTTATCCCTAGACTCTACAATCCTTGTAGATAAACTCAGAGCAAAAACCTTCTACCGCTTCAGAACCTCTGAACTCTTCAATACATGAACGCCACCCTTTGATACACAAATCCCAGTACGTGACTAACCAATTGCACGGATCCTAATACGCGACTTAATCACCAACTAGAAGAAGATTATTGGCTGCAACGTTCTTCACTTCATCAACAATGAAGATCAAGAAGCACTTAGTTACAAAACCCTAAGGCGCAAAAACGCAGTAGCTTCTTTCAGAGAGAATAAGGCATTGGTTACCTTTTGCTAATGTTCTCCTTGTATTCTCTTATGTGACGGCCTCTAAAATAAGCTTTATATAGGTCTAGGGTTGTGAGAAAAGAAACCCTACACAAATACAAAAGCTTGGCCCAAAAATCAGATCTGAAAATTTTGATTTCCCGTAACCTCGATCGATCGGGAGATGTCAAGTTTTAAACCTCGATAGATAGCTAGGTGTCAAGAAGCTGTCGAGGGGACAGGAGCTTTCTTGATCGATCCACCAGCTATCGAGAAAGTGTCGAGATTGCGATAAGAAACACCTTAAGAGCTCGATAGAAACCAGCTGTCGAGAGATGTCGAGCTATCTGTCCGCAGGTGTCAAGCTATCTGTCTAGCTTTATTGAACACCTTTTCTTCACTTGTTTCTTGGTCCAATCTTCATGACTTTAATACTAGACTTAAACAACATGTTTCTTGAAGTATTAAACACATCCTAGATCTACCCAAATACAAGTAAAGTGCGTTTTGTCAAAGAATTAGCCAATTACATAAAAGAATGACATATGTTCTTAACAAGTGAACCACATATGTCCTAACACAATATATTTGTCACTAACTAGGTATGGATGCAGCAAACACATGCATGTACAAAATTTTGGGTATAAGCAAAAAAAATGCCTCAAATGTTGAATGCTCATAGGACCAAGACTAAACTAATTTAAAGCGTAAATTCAATGTTCAGCAAGCACTTCGAATAATATACATATATATATATATTAAAAGCACATTCGATTTGTAAATAATTTGCATATCAAGAATCATAAACTAATTTAGGAATAAGTATCATCTTTAAAAAATAACTAACTCAGAAAAAGATAGATTGTGGATAGAAATTTTAAAGACATTTCCTAAAGACATCATCTCTCAATAGAAGCTGAAAATAAGAAAATATTTAACTAAGAGACTAACATGTACCAAAAAATCAAATGACATTCAAGATGATTAGTGTTAGACTCCTATAAGATTAACACAATACAACACCCACATATTAGAATTGTATAATACCAAAATTGGAACACATATATTACAATTAAACACACACATAGACTGAGGAGAAAAATCCCATAGATCAATTCACTAAAAAAATCAGATGTCAAAAGCTCAAACACGCAAAAGCAGCAATAAAACATCATAAGTTTATGCATAAAGCCATGCCAATATAACTTTTAAATCATCCAAAAGCAGCAATATTAGAAGCAATTTTAAGGATTCTTTCCTACTCTTAATGGCTTTTGCAACATAAAAATCACAATCAACAAATTTGTTAATGTTCTACTTGTCAATTGAAAACAGTCCCAAGTTAACTACCAAAATAGGAGTTACAACTATTACTGGCGATCGTGCCAACTACAATAAATATATGTATCTTTGTCTAAAAGAGTCTGTAATTCCTTTTTTTTTTTTTTTAATAGTGAAGTTATCTTAAATTTAGGCAACCAAAAAAATCTAATTCCATCCAAACCAAGAAAAGAAGAAATACTGGACTTTAGCTAAAAATGTTCTCTATTAAGCATTACAGTCAGCGGGGCTTGATGAAGGGTGGGTTCAGTGAGTCAAAGAGATGTGATGTAGTTTCCACTTGGGATGCACTACTACTAAGTGGTGCAAAGTGTACTTGCTTCTTGTGCAAGTCAAGACACTGACTTTATTCCATTCCATTATAATACAAATACCTTAATCAAAGCCACATATAACCCAAAGATCTACGTCCAAACCAATCCAACTAATATACCAAAAAAAAAAATCATATTTAATGCAAAAATTGAAAATTAAAAAGGAAAACTTACTATTTGCAGTCCTGGCAGGTCAGTGGTGGAAGGGTTCTCTATTCTATTTCTTCTCTGCAACACAATATCCCAAGTTTTAGCATAGCAATGTTGATTATCCTCTTCGAATACTTTATCTTCTCCAAATACTATTTCCGTTGTCTATAATTTACCACAATTTCTTTTCCATAGCATCTGAATTTTTCAGTATCTACACTCCTAATCACTAAAACCCACAGATCCACTCTTTATATAAAAATAAAAAATAAAAATAAAAATAAAAACGTAGAAAGAGAGCCCATAACTGTAAATAAACTTTTAAAAAAAGAAAAAAATGAGATAAATGCAGAGAATTTCTAACAGTAAAGTGCAGAGAGAGGGAGATATAAATTTGACCAAAATGCCTAAATCAAAACAAAGCAAATACCCAATCTACCAAACATAAATCATAGTTATCGCAAGATTTTGCTTTTTTTTTTAAAAATTTATATATATATATATATATATAAATAAAAAAATAAAAAAAAAACTCACCTTGCATTGAGAGAGAGCTTTGTTTAAAACCAAGTGAGCACTTTCCCTTGCCAAATGCTTCCTACATGTCGCAACGGCCTTAATTGCAGGAAAAGGTTTCTGCTTTTATCTCTATATATTAAGATAGATTTAAGTTACATATCTTTTAAATAATCCAAAGCCAAAAAAATATGTTTCAAGCACATTACTGATGTCAAATGCTAAACAACAAAGGTTAGCATGTTTGATGCACATGGTAGGATAAGTAATAAATCCCACAATTGGCTTGGCGAAGGATTACATTTATTCATACATTAAGGTAGTGTTGTAGAATGGTAATAGACCTAAAAAATGTCTGAGTGAAAGTTAATGCCTCCTTCAATAATTTGTAATGTATTATAATCTGTGATCATTTAAACATTAAAAAAATTAACAAATGCAGAAGCAAACTATATTGGCCATTTATATCTGGCATGCATTATAATCTTTAGGTAATTTAACAATTACCTTATGCAATGGAGACTTCTTTAATGTGATTATTCAAACAGTTTATATTATTTATATAGTACTAGATCAAATGTCATTAGCTGATTCTAGAAAGTATAACGTGAAGGATTCTAGAATTAAGGGAATTAACTACATGCTACAGATAACAGTTTTAAGAACATTTATATTTTGTAGCAACCAAGTGAATTTTTAAGATTTATGCACTTCTGCTAGGAAGTTAATATCTATATTTGGATGTATTTACAACCCTTCTGCACTCTCCCAAGTACAGGAGCACAAAATAATTACATTGAAATAAAATAGACATGCCACTTTACAATTACTTGGAGCCTATCAAATTAGCCTTTAATTTTATATAATTGCAATCATGATCAAATAGTGTGAAAAGGTAAGAGTTTTGAAGTAAAACCTGATCCACTGAACCTATGGGACAATAGAAATACAAAACATAAACTTCAGATATACTTTAACAGATAAAAAAACTCATTCACAAAAAGAAGACGCGAATTTAAAACTCAATTTTTCTTGATTCATGTGCCAAACTAAACAAAACCAATTCCAAACCAAATGCCTTAATATAATAAAGTCTAACCCCAAACCTAGCTTAAAAACAATTCAACCAAAATACCCAAACCTGAACCTAAATTGATAATAGTATTACATTAAATATATTCAACGACAGAAGAAACAGTATCCAACTATAATATAGATGTTACTGGTGTCAGGTAGTAAAATGCCTAAAAAAACAGTTAATAACAGGATATATAATATAATTTGATGCAACAATTCAGCCATTAGCAAAACACAATGCCATTCTTAGAGTAAATAATGAACATAAAGCTAATGCACAGGATTCAAGTTTCTACAATGGCCATGATTTTAGCACTAAAATCAAGTTATGGCCAAAAGCAAATATCAAAACAACTTGTAATTTTTATTTTAAACCAAATCTCCATTGCAACTACTAAATTCTAATGGGGATGAGGAAATAAAAAACATTAATTCCAAATATGCAAACAAAACCAATTCTAACCCAAATGCAAACCAAAATATAACCCACAAACCTTTAAAAACAATCCAACCAAAATACCCATAAAACAATTAAAACACACGGTTTAAATACCGTTTTACCAAAGGGTCTACCGTTTGGTTTTAAACCATTTCAATATTAATAAAACACAAAAACAGCATGAACAACAAAAATCAGATCAAAGGGCAGGGGAAAAACGAAAAAAGGAAATTTTATTTAGAACAAATCTGTCTTTTTTTTTTNTGGTAGGATAAGTAATAAATCCCACAATTGGCTTGGCGAAGGATTACATTTATTCATACATTAAGTAGTGTTGTAGAATGGTAATAGACCTAAAAAATGTCTGAGTGAAAGTTAATGCCTCCTTCAATAATTTGTAATGTATTATAATCTGTGATCATTTAAACATTAAAAAAATTAACAAATGCAGAAGCAAACTATATTGGCCATTTATATCTGGCATGCATTATAATCTTTAGGTAATTTAACAATTACCTTATGCAATGGAGACTTCTTTAATGTGATTATTCAAACAGTTTATATTATTTATATAGTACTAGATCAAATGTCATTAGCTGATTCTAGAAAGTATAACGTGAAGGATTCTAGAATTAAGGGAATTAACTACATGCTACAGATAACAGTTTTAAGAACATTTATATTTTGTAGCAACCAAGTGAATTTTTAAGATTTATGCACTTCTGCTAGGAAGTTAATATCTATATTTGGATGTATTTACAACCCTTCTGCACTCTCCCAAGTACAGGAGCACAAAATAATTACATTGAAATAAAATAGACATGCCACTTTACAATTACTTGGAGCCTATCAAATTAGCCTTTAATTTTATATAATTGCAATCATGATCAAATAGTGTGAAAAGGTAAGAGTTTTGAAGTAAAACCTGATCCACTGAACCTATGGGACAATAGAAATACAAAACATAAACTTCAGATATACTTTAACAGATAAAAAAACTCATTCACAAAAAGAAGACGCGAATTTAAAACTCAATTTTTCTTGATTCATGTGCCAAACTAAACAAAACCAATTCCAAACCAAATGCCTTAATATAATAAAGTCTAACCCCAAACCTAGCTTAAAAACAATTCAACCAAAATACCCAAACCTGAACCTAAATTGATAATAGTATTACATTAAATATATTCAACGACAGAAGAAACAGTATCCAACTATAATATAGATGTTACTGGTGTCAGGTAGTAAAATGCCTAAAAAAACAGTTAATAACAGGATATATAATATAATTTGATGCAACAATTCAGCCATTAGCAAAACACAATGCCATTCTTAGAGTAAATAATGAACATAAAGCTAATGCACAGGATTCAAGTTTCTACAATGGCCATGATTTTAGCACTAAAATCAAGTTATGGCCAAAAGCAAATATCAAAACAACTTGTAATTTTTATTTTAAACCAAATCTCCATTGCAACTACTAAATTCTAATGGGGATGAGGAAATAAAAAACATTAATTCCAAATATGCAAACAAAACCAATTCTAACCCAAATGCAAACCAAAATATAACCCACAAACCTTTAAAAACAATCCAACCAAAATACCCATAAAACAATTAAAACACACGGTTTAAATACCGTTTTACCAAAGGGTCTACCGTTTGGTTTTAAACCATTTCAATATTAATAAACACAAAAAACAGCATGAACAACAAAAAATCAGATCAAAGGGCAGGGGAAAAACGAAAAAAGGAAATTTTATTTAGAACAAATCTGTCTTTTTTTTTTCTTTTTTTTTTTTAACACAAACAAAACAGCGTTAACAACAAAAAACAGATCGAAGGGCAGGGAAAAAATGGAATAAAAGACCAAAGAAAATATCTGTGTTTTTTTTTTTTTATTAAGTTCCGGCGAACTTTGTCACTTTCCCTATCACCGTATTGCAAGCCTTTTAGAAGTATTTTAACTGGTTAGTTTTCATTAATATGAGAGACTTTTTACCATTGTTTTTTGTGTGTGTGTGTGTGTGGGGGGGGGGGGGGGGGTGGTTAAAATAGACCTTAAAAGTATAAGAGGATTAAGAAAACTGACTAAAGAAACTTGGTACCAAAAAAAAAAAAAAAAATCTCTGCCATAACCTACAAAGTAATCAATTTTGTACAAAGAACATTATACTTTCAGTTTTCACAAATTATAACATGCAAAACCCAGAAAAATCCACCATAAAAAATAATAAAATCATGACTTAAAAGTATCTTTTAAAAGACTATCAACTAAAATCAACAATTTATAAGTAAAATAACATTATATTTTTAGATTTCGAAATCCCACAATTCCAATTCCAATCCCAAACAAAACCTGAAAATTAAAGTGAAATGATTTAGTTTAAAGAATTAGAAGGATTTCATTTTGTGGAGGTTTTCCCTTATTTAAACAAATAGAGAGGCAAAGGGAAGAGAATATTAGGAAAAGAAATTGGTACCTTTGCTTTGATGAATTTAGATACTCTAGATTGAACAAAGATTCCACTTCATCTCTGCAAAGAAAGAAATTGAATGATTTAAATCTGAAAGAGAAAAATTCAAACAAACCCGTTACCGAAAATATTTAATAAAGATAGTGACATATCAGAATTTCAATTTTCTTAACCCTAATTTCTAGAACCAAACCCAAATATAATTGTAAAAGTTTGAAACATACCACAAATTAGAAAGAAAAAAAAGTCAGAGAATGGATAGAATAATAGGCAGAGGGACTCATCTTCCTTCCTTAGCATTTTTTCTTTTTCCTGGAACGAAGGGTTTTTAAGAAGATGAGAGACCCTTGATAGAACATTTGTTTTTTTTACTGCAAACTGTGGATATACATCAATCGAAGTTTCAGTCTTTCAAACAACAAAAACAGTATTTGAAAAGGAAAGGAGTATGCTGACCTTCGATACAAAAAAAAGAGACCATACCAGTGGAGGGTATGGTGGTCTGATGTTGGCAAAGGCCTGAATGTCTTTCCAGATTTTTCTCTCTCCACCATTAATGACGGAGTGAATCTCTCTCTATCGTTCTCTTTCTCGATTCTCCCTTTCTGCAACGTATGTCTCTCTAAACCGTATTTTGGGTTTTTATGTTTTTTCCTCATCGCCTCTTTCTTTATTTCTCTTCGTGTCCCAAGCTTCTCTGTATCGCTAGGGTTTTTTTAGTTGCAATCGTTTTTTTTTTTTTACCCTTTTTTTTTATATATATACACAAAGACTATCAAACGGTATTACGCTTGTAAAACAATATAATGTATCGCCTTTTAAAGTGAAACGTGTCTAAATTTTAGATAAGCAGATATCCTATTTGTCAGCACCTCCTTAATTGCAGGAAAAGGCTTCTGCTATTATATATAGTATATGATATAAGTTTAGGTTAATCTGATAAATCCTTAGCTTTGAGTCTCAAACTGTCACTGTTACTAGCCAAAGACATAAAGTGCAAAAAGAAAATGTTACCGTATTTGCATAAATTGTCAAATTAGTGAAAAGCTTAGAAACCATAGCTCCCAATAGTACAAAAAGTGCACCAGGTGCGCCAACAGATATTGTAATTTCACATGTCATCATGTAGCTAAACGCCTCCAGATCTGTTAGGAGAATCACCAAGGGGTGTTGAACAAAGCATTCATATAGCACTGGCTAATTGAACATTATTAACACTCTAGCATTTCTTTCACCTGCAATATTAACTTGGTTGATTAATGATCAAAAAATTGAAATTTAACAAAAGCATGCACTTGTAAAAACAAATTTTTCTGTTACATTTAAACCACAACTTGTCCCTATAATGATAAACCTGATAACCAGTCATTGATGATCAAACATGAAAAGATTAGAAAGAAGCACTTACAGGTATGCATAATGCCAACTACAAAGCCAAGCCTTAAAGTTGAATTCATTACTACACAAATACTCTTCTTCAAGTTCTTCCTCTACTAGCTTTCATAGGTGACCTGCTCACAATTTCCAGGCACAACAAACAACACATTTAACACTAAAGCAAGAGAAAACACCCTAGCACACATACCTTAAATTTTTAGATATACAGACTCACATCCTGGTGTAGCTTATTTCCAAATTCTCCACCAACTCCTTCAAGGTAAAAGGGTGACTCGGGAATCAAGCACAAGTCCTCATCAAAGTTAGCATACAATGCTATAAATCCTGCATGAATTTAATCCAGCCACAAGATTTAGGTGAAGCTAATTTAACTTTCCTTTATAAAGTGGCTGATTTGATTAAGAAACGTTAATGGAAGAAAAATGTGTCAGAAAGATTTAAGACCATTAATGAGAATACTAATTGACTAGGTTCTTAGCTGCCGCATGGCTGTGCCCCACATAGCACCCTAGATTGACCAATGGTGGTCATTTACAGATTCCTGACAATTGTTCAGATATAACTTTTAAGTATACAAGGCCAAAGAGAACAGTGGAAGAAGTTATAATTGAAAGATTTAAATATTAAAGAACAAACTTTATAATACCATTAATAGCCAATGGGATTTCTGACTTTCTACTTCATCCTTGGCCAACACATTGTTTCTCAACCTTTTCGAACTAGGTTGAAACAGTCTACTTGCTGCTCAATACAAGGCTGGCTTGCAATGGGCAAATCACTAACCCAGACAAATCCCACTCCCATACTTCCTTAAAACCTTCCCTACAAGTTCAACATCCTCTCTAGTCAAAACCACCCAACATATCATCCCCATGTAGTGTTAAAGATTTTATAAACTAGCAGGGCATTAAGTGTTATAGAATTTGAGTTATAGCCAGGTGTTATAGACAATCTCATAAGTTCATTGCAATTAGCCACGGAGAAACAGTGATGAGATTCTTTTACTGAACATATGTGGGATAATCATTCTGTTCATTCATATGTGAAAAAAGTACTTTGTTTTACCAACAATCAAACCACACAATTTCATAGAAACTAGTCAAACATTATCACGAAAATAAGAGATTAATTCAAAAATAATTAATATTCACTTCACTTGTATGTAATAATTATCATTAAAAAAATTGAATTGACAACTATTAAGATTCAAATATTCATAGTGATTAAATGGGTTTAAGATCTACCTACTTATATAATTTCCAATTGCAACAGAAACAATATTGTGGGGACTGGATTTTGTCATTAAGATATGAAGATCATCTTTATGCCAAGCTCTTCCACCATTTAGTTTCACTTCACTGCTATAATCAAGTAATATGCTATGTACGATGAAAACATGGATTTGAAATTAGGATCATATTAATTATGATAAGAGGATTTGGAAAAAGTAAAAAAAAAAAAAAAAAAACGAACCCAAAGAGTGTGGCAATGGAGATTGGAGGAGGGAGGGTTTATTTGTTTTGATTTGGAGGCAAGAGTGAAGAAATGAAGCAAAAGAGAGAGAGCCAAAGCCACCCTCAAACATCCATAAAAAAGGCTTTTAAATTCCTCCTCTCCCAGTGATTACTCATAAAACCAGGTCCACAATTTCTGTTATCCGTCAGCTACATGCCCAAAGAACAGCATATAATGAGTTATGTTGGATTAGTCTAATACCCAAAATCAATGAAATCCTCAAGATCCATATTGATATATCATATTAAGTCATAAATGAATAAGAAGAATCAACTAAAGGCATTACACTAGCTGGTTTCTAGTTAGTGTGGAATTACATGTCCAAAAATCAAGACTCTTATTTATAACCGAGAACATATTAGACCAAAAAGGATGACAACCAAATAAAAAATAAAATAAATCAGTTTATGGTGATTATAGATAAATAATGGTTATGAATATCTAGAAAGAAGAAAATGTAATTAAAACCAATCAATAAACAGTTACTATAGTTTTAATGACTATATCATCAATACTTTTCTTTTTTCTTTTTTGCTGAATGACTATATAATTATTCTCACACAAGTAAAAGGGGAATGTTTCTTATGTCCTCATTTGTAGTTTTCAAAAATTTTGTCTACTTCAACACCTTGCTCTTATTATCCAGTCTCATAATATGTATTTTTCTGCTTACAAATCTCCCTCATCAATGTCTACTTCCACTTGTTCATCCACCACACACAAGTCAAGTCAGCCCCATCTTCCTCATGATTCTTGTCCACCTCAACCACATCATCTTTGTCATTGATTTCTTGTACATATCTTCCTCGCTAATTTCTGATCCAAATTCATTGTGTTGATCATCATCCATCTACATGCATGTTCAAATGAAAAGCAAATGAGTTATCAGTTATGTAACATTTAGTTTAAAATACTGAAAATCTACAAAACCCACAACAACCCATATAATATAAGAACAAAAAATAAACAGGAAATATAAAATTTAATCAAAACCCATATATTTATATATTAAATCGATATATTTAATAAATAAATAAAAATGCATGCGTAGAAGTTAGCATTGAGTGGGTGAGGGTTGGAGTAAACTATCTTCCAGACTTTTTTCACAATCCAATCCATATATTTATAATTAATTGATATTTTGCAATGCAAAATTAAAATAAAAGAAGAAGAAGAAGAAAGGAAGGAGAGTTACCTTGGAATGACTGTCTGAATCAAACTGGGGTTCACCATCTCTTTGCACATACTTCCAATCCAATTTGATGTTAGGGATGTGAGAAATCTTGTGCCAGTTCTCTCTGATCTCTCTTTGGAAACTTTTTATGAGAAGTTCTGAATCATCAATCACCAATTCTTTCAATAATGGAGTTGTATGCAAGTAGTCAAGACCTATTCTCACAAATTAAGAGTGTATAAGTTTAGGTTAATCTGATAAAATCTTCGCTCTGAGTCTCAAACTATCATTTTAACTAGCTAAAGAGATAAAGAGAAAAAAGAAAATGTTACCTTATTTGCATAGATTGTCCAATTAGTAAAATCCTTAGAAACCATGGCTCCTAATAGAACAAAAAGTGCACCAGATACACCAACAGATATTGTAATTTCACATGTCATCATATAGCTAAAATCCTCCAGAGCTGTTGGGAGAATCACCAAGGGATGATGAACAAAAGAATTCATATACCACTGGCTGATTGAACATTACTAACACTCTAGCACTTCTTTCACCTGCAATATTAGCTTAGGTGATTAATGATCAAAAAATTGAAATTTAACAAAAGCATGCGCTTGTACAAACAAATTTTTCTGTTACATTTGAAACCTCAACCTGTTCCTATAATGATAAATCTGATAACCAGTCATTGATTATCAAACATGAAATGATTAGAAAGAAGTACTCACAGTTATGCATAATGCCAACAGCAAAGCCGGCCTTAAAGTCGTATTAGTTACTACACAAATACTCCTCTTCAAGTTCTTCCTCTACTAACTTTCAAAGGTGATCTGCTCACAATTTCCAGGCATGACAAACAACACATTTAGCATTGATGCAAGAGAATACACCCTAACATCCATATCTTGATTTTTGAGATATACAGACTCACATCCCGCAGGAGCTTATTTCCAAATTCTCCACCAGCTCCTTCAAGCACAAGTCCCAATCAAAATTAGCATACAATACTTTCGATCTTGCATGAATTTAATTTAGCCACAAGATTTAAGTGAAGCTAATTTAAGTTCTCACATATTAATGGAAGAGAAATGTGTCAGAAAGATATAAGACCATTTATGAGAATTCTAATTGACTAGGTTCTTAGCTGCCATATGGTTGTGCCCCATGTAGCACCCTGGACTGATGAATGATGGTTGATTAAGGATTCCTGACGTTTGTTCAATATAACTTAAAAGTATACAAGGCCAAAGATTACTGTGGAATAACTTATAGGTATACAAGGCCTAAGAGAACCGTGAAAGAAGTTGCAACTGAAAGATTTAAATACCAAAGAACAAACTTTATAGTACCATTAATAGCCAAAGAGGTTTCTGACTTTCTGCTTCATCCTTGGTCAACACATCTTTTCTTAACCTTTTTGGACTAGGTTCAAACAGTCTACTTGCTGCTCAATGCAGGGCTGACTTGTAATGGGCAAATCCCACTCCCATACTCCATCAAAACCATCCCTACAAGTTCAAAATCTTCTCTAGTCAAAAACACCAATATATTCCCATGTAGTGTTAAAGATTTTATAAACTAGCAGGGCGTTAAGTGTTACAAAATTTAAGTACTATCCAGGTGTTATAGACAATCTCATAAGTTCATTGTAGTTAGGCACAAAGAAACTGTGATAGGATTGTTTTATTGAACAGATCTGGGATAACCATTCTGTTCATTAATATGTGACAAAAAGCACTTAGTTTTACCAACAAAATCACAAAAATAAGAGATTAATTCAAAAAGAATCAACATTCACTTCACCTATACAGCATTTTCATTAAAAAATTGAATTGACAACTATTAAGTTAGAAAAATTCATCGTGTTTGAATGGGTTTAAGATTCAATCACTTATATATTTTTTAACTGCAATAGAAACAGTATTTTAGGGACTTGATGTTGTCATTAAGATATGAAGATCATCTTTATGCCAAGCTCTTCCACCATTTAATTTCACTTCACCGCCATGATCAAGTAATATGCTGGGTGTGATGAAAACATGGACATGAAATTTTTTTTTTTTTGATAAATAACGTAAGAATATTATTAATAATAGAAAAATTGCCAAACCGAGTACATTGGGGATGTACTATGGGGGCACAAATCAAGAAACAAAAGAACAACGGTCAAGAAAAGTAGAAAAAGAAGAACAAGAAAACTGGGAAAAGACCACACTCCATTCAAAGAGAGTGTGTAAGAACAAGGACTTAAGCTCAAGCAAAGAACGTTCACAACCCTCAAAGCTTCTAGCATTTCTTTCACGCCAGATGCACCAAATCAAGCAATGAGGTACTAATTTCCAAACATCCTTGTGACGATGTCGCGCAAACTTTCCTTGCCAAGCCTCAAACAACTCAAGAACAGTATGAGGCATAACCCATTGAAGACCAAACAAACAAAAAACCAAAGACCACAACTCCCAAGCTACGGAGCAATGAAGTAGTAGATGATCCACCGACTCTCCACACCTCTTACACATATAGCACCAATCAAGCACTATCATTCGTCTTTTACGAAGGTTATCTGTTGTTAAAATCTTACCTAAGGAAGCAGACCAAGAAAAGAAAGCTACCCTTGGAGGAACCTTCGATTGCCATATCATTCTCCAAGGAAAGGAAACAAAAGTAGGAGGATAGAAGGAGCTATAATAACCTCTAACCTCAAAACCTCTATTCCTTGCAGGCTTCCAACAAACCTTATCTGGCCAAACCCCCGCACTGTCGAAGAATAGATCAACCCCATAAACCGATCAAAGGCTTCTTCTTCCCAATCTTGAGGTGGACGACGAAATTGCACATTCCAGTGAAACCTCCCTGCAGACCAACCCATAACTTCAGCTACCGAGGAATCCTTTGACCTACTAAGACAATAAAGCTCCGAAAAGGCCTCTTGTAAAGTACAATCCCCACACCACACATGCTTCCAAAATTTCACTCTAGTACCATTCCCCACATCATAAACTAGAAGTTTAGAGAAGTTCAACCAGCCACTTCTAATGTATCTCCATAGGCTGACCCCATAGGACTTGTCACCTTCTTCGTACACCAACCACCCCAAATGTTCCCATATTTTGCCTGTATAACCCTCCTCCATAAAGCATCAGTCTCCATACCATATCTCCACAACCATTTTCCTAGCAAGGCAGAATTAAAGTTTCCCAACCTTCTTATACCCAACCCCCATCCTTCAAAGGTCTACAAACCTTGGCCCAATTAACTAAATGTATTTTGGATCAACACCAATCCCATTCCACAAAAAGTCTCTCTGTAATTTCTCCATACGCTTTGCCACCTTACTCGGTAAAGGAAAAAGGGAAAGAAAGTATGTAGGTAAAGATGAGAGTGAGCTTTTAATGAGTGTCACTTTACCCCCTTTAGATAAATACATTCTCTTCCACCCTGCTAATCTCCTCTCCATTCTCTCTAGAATAGGATTCCAAACAGATAAATCCTTAAATTTTGCACCTAATGGAAGGCCCAAATATTTCAAGGGCAAAGAAGACTGCCCACACCCCAACAGACCCACCAAAGCCTCCAAATTGGGCACTCCACCAATAGGTACCAACTCCGATTTCCCCAAATTAATACGAAGCCCTGACACCTCCTCAAATCTAGCCAGAATCGCCCTCAAATTAACAATCTGAGAAGGTTCAGCATCACAAAAAATCAGAGTGTCATCTGCAAATAAAAGATGAGACACCATCACTGATGGACTAGCCATACTACCACAGAAAAGCCTGTGAATTGCCCAGTAGAGGCAGCCACATCTAACATCCGACTTAAAGCCTCCATCACCATATCAAATAACAATGGAGATAAGGGTCCCCTTGCCGAAGCCCCCTAGAACTTCCAAAGAAATCAGAAGGGCTACCATTGATCAGAATGGAAAACTTTACAGTTGAGATGCAATACCTTATCCATTTTCTCCATTTCTCTGAGAAACCACAACGCTGAAGCATATACATTAAAAAATCCCAACTCACATGATCGTACGCCTTCTCCAGATCCAATTTACACAACACACCTGGAACTCCTGACTTCAATCTACTATCAATACATTCAGACGCAATCAAAACGAATCCAAAATCTGTCTGCCCTTCACAAAAGCATTTTGTGAATCCGAAATAAGCCCATGCGCCACCCTACGAAGCCGATTAGCCAACACCTTAGAAATAATCTTATAAATCCCACCAACTAAGCTAATAGGCCGAAAGTCCTTGACCTCCACAGCATCCACTTTCTTAGGGATAAGGGCAAGGAACGAAGCATTAAGACTCTTCTCAAACACTGCCTGAGTATGAAAATTATGGAATACAGCCATAATTTCTGTTTTCAAAACACCCCAACAAGACTGGAAGAATGCCATGGAAAAGCCATCCGGGCCAGGTGACTTATCACCATTAAAATCATTGATCACCCCAAACACCTCATCTTCCTCAAAAGGCCTATCTAACCAACTTGCATCTTCCATTGAGATACTAGAAAAATTCACATCATCTAAGACAGGTCTATGAGCCACATCCTCAGAATAAAGCTGCCTATAGAACTGAGAAATACAGTCAGCTATAGCAACCGGATCCGAAGACAACACCCCACCCACCATAAGCCTATCAATAGAATTAACCCTCTTGTGAGAGTTAGCTATACGGTGGAAAAACCTAGTATTCCGGTCTCCCTCCCTAACATAGAGAACTCTAGATTTTTGCCTCCAACATATTTCTTCCAATAGAGTAGCTTTTTCTAACTCATCACGAATTCTTCCCATTTCTACCCTTTCCTCCTCTGATAATCCCCGGCTCTCCTCCATATTCTCTAGAACACCCAAATCCTTCCACAATTTTTTAGTCCGAACTCCAACATGACCAAACACCTCCACATTCCATCTTTTTAGATCACTTTTTAGGAGCTTTAATTTATTAGCCATAATAAAACTCGGTGCACCATGGACCTGATAGGAATCCCACCAAGACCGAACCCTATCCACAAAACCCTCATCCTTAAGCCACATATTCTCAAATCTAAACGGCATACTCCCTCTCTGAAAAGAACCACCCTCAAGGACAATTGGAAAATGATCCGAGCACAATCTAGACATCCGTCTTTGAGAAACTGTTGGAAACTTATCCTCCCAATCTGCAGAAAACAAGAATCTATCCAGCCTAGCCTTCGAAACAACTTCTCTAGAATTTGACCAAGTAAAAGTACCCCCTTGCAATGGCAGATCAATGAGACCCTGTTCTGAAATAAAATTAGAAAACTCCCGCATAGCAGCAGTGAAAGAAGTAGACCCCAATCGTTCAGAAGGGAACCTAACCACATTAAAGTCACCACCCACACACCATGGGACACTCCACCAACTATTCAATCCACAAAGTTCCTCCCATAAGAACCTCCTGTCTCGGTGTAAATTAGGACCATAAACACCAGTAAACGCCCAAACAAACTGATCTGACACACTTGCAAACTTACAAGAAACTGAAAATCTCCCCACTGCCTCCTCCATTTTATTCACTACCCGAGTGTCCCACATCACTAACACCCCACCCGAAGCTCCACAAGAACCTAAATAAGACCAGTCAACATGTTGGCCACCCCACAAACTACGAATCACCGCTCTATTAATCAGCCCCATTTTGGTTTCTTGAAGACAAACCACATCTGGCCCCCATTTTCTAATCAAATTTCTAACCCTGAGTCTTTTATCATGCTCATTCAACCCTCTAACGTTCCAAGAAATAATCTTCACACTCATTGATAAAGCACAACAGCCCTCTCAGTACTTGAACTCCTTGCTTTATTTGGATCATACTCAACATTCAAGGAAGACAACAAATTCTTCAACTCCCTCTGCCCTTTCTGGCCTGACTTGACCAACTTCGTTTGATCACCCACCACAAGTTTCTGTTTATCTTTCTTTCTAGCCTCCAAGGCTAATAACAATCCTGTAATCTGTTCCTCAAAACCTTCTAGTGAAGTGCCCACCGATTTCTTAAAAGCCTTTATCCTATTGGTTACCCATTGTGATAGTTGACAATTATCCACACTTTCCTTACACCCAATCTCCTTCACATGACTAGACACCAACTCCAACGGACCTTCAGTGGCCAAAGGTACCACAACCAATGGCTCATCACCTCTCTCACCATATCTCAAACTTTCATCAAATTTCCACAACTCCGTCTCTGTCCCAGGATCCATAGACGAAGACTCTACTAGCCCCTCACCCTCATCTGCCCAACTAACCCTCTGTCCTGCATTAGTAATCGAAGCATTACCTGGTACACACTCGCCCTCCAAACTTGAGCAGACTGACATACAATCTGGAGATCGATACAATGACAATGGAAGCACTAATTGTCTACCATCACGCAATTGTATCATCCAGTCTTTGGAATTACCCCAAGTCTTATCCAAGTCTCCAACCAACTCCCTAATAGTGGGGCCAGGTAGATGAACTCCCTCAGAATCAGAATCATAATATGTAGTGGCTGAACCTTCCGAACCCACACAATCCTCTTCCCCATCTTTCGTTGCCACCTGAGAAGTCAAAGACACTTGTGCCGACAACATCGGGTCACTATAGGCTATTACCGATTCACTGGATGCCTGGACCGCCCCTACTGGCTTGACTGGCATTGTGTAAGATTGAGTATGAAGTCTCGGACCACCAAAATTATCGGCACCCATCACTACCGGAGCAATAATAGAGGACATCATGGCCGAGGACACCACCGGCACCGACATCGACCCACTCAGGTCATTGGTCGCCGATACCGGGTCATGGGATGCATGCGCCACTTCCTCTGATCCTATCGGCACAGTGGATGATGGAGCGAAATGGGTCGGTCTGTGCTGAGCTCCCTCACCTGCCACTTCCGTCGCTGCTACGAAAGAGCTCATGTCTGAGATCACCATCGGCGACACCGCAAGCATCACCGCTGTAGTGGGCGAGTCATTGGAGCTCTCAACTTTCTTCGAGTCAGTGGTTTCACTTCTACTTAGGCTCGGAATAGCTAAACAGTTCTGATGAGAAGTCTCCAGAACGTTAAGGCCACTAACAGAACTTTCTCCAGCCTCAAAGTTACATGGGCTTGACAGACCCAGGCCCAAAATAGACTCATTATTTCCCAGATGACCCACTGCCTTACTCAAAGTTACTTGGGCTTTGTGAGTGCATGGGCCCAGCCCCACGGTTTTATTCTGAACTTTATTACTCTCTTTTTCTACCCAGCTGCCAGCTAATTTACCTCTTTTAACTCTATCCCAGGAAACCCGCCTCTTTCCAAACTCATTAACATCCACAATCAGCCCTCTCCCTAGCCAACGTGACTTCCTATTATCATGCAACTTTCCAAACTCAACAAATTTTGAATTCGAATTAAACTTCAAAGGAATATTGAGCTGACTTACTTCCGGGATTTTCTCCTCAAAAATCTCCTTACCATTAATACCACCTTCCCCACCCTTACCACCACCCACGGCTGCCAGGGGAAAACTACTGGCCTGAGTTTCATACACTACTACCTGTGTGCTAGAATTATCTCTTGGAGGCTCCAAAATATTCTCCACGACACCATCCTTGACCTTCTCTTTGATACAAGGCTGCTGAACAGGCTTCAACCTTGCCTGCACTGGAGCTTTGACAGCTTCCACATAGGACCTGGCAGTACGATTTTTTGGAACCTGCTTATACTTGTATGGTACAAAATTCAGTCCACCCAAAGCATATTGGGAAGGTTCCAATATTCTTCTTAATTCAATCCCAAAAGTTCTCCATCCTCCTTGTGACTTACCGGCAGGAATAATAATAGTTCTTCGCAGCCCCCCTACCTTAAGCTCTGTCACAGATAAGAACTGTCCAAACGAGTTGGACCCCCGTTGCAAAGTGTAAGCGGTATCGCCATCCCTGAACGTGAAAAATTGCTTCGGATTAACCCCTATCACGGTGTGTTCCAAACTCCTCATCACCCAAAGCGCTGCACTCTTACCCATGAAAACCGATTGCATGTAATATTTTCCTCGCTCAAAAATCTTAAGGGAATAAAAGTTCCCTCCTTCCTCCACCACCAACTGAAATAACTTAGATTCAATAAAAAAACTTCTAAATCCTCCCATACTAAACCAAGAAAACAACACAACACAGGATTTATGACTAATTCAAGGTAGCCGGGCCTTCATAGCATTACTAATTCAAGGAAAAAAATTAGAGAGAGAGTAGCCGGGCCTTCACAACACAGCATTACTTTCCGAGCTTACCCTCTTAAAAAATGAGGATGTGGTGGAAAAGTATGAGTGAAGAGTATTGTGGGGAAATTTAGAAAATTTATGGTTTGATACTTGGACCAGGACAAACATTATAGACAAGTAAGGTTGCAAATTTGAGCATACATTGTGGGATGGAAGGAACATCAAACGTGAATAGTGAGAAACATTCATCCCATAATATCCAAGTTGCAGACGCATGATTTTCTTAATTTTCCTTAGTTGCTCTCTTTCTCTCTCTGTCTCCCTATTTCTTTGTGTGCCTGTGTGTGCATGCGTTTGCATGTTTGAGTGCATGTGCATGTTTGTTGTGCATGCATTGACGTGTTTTGCTCACTCATTTGACAACACTGTTGACAATCTGTTGTACTCCTGTGCGCAATTAAGAACAGATATAACTTGTCCATTGTGTGCAATGAAGACTTAAAACCCAATAACTTGGGTTGGATATTTCTTATCATAATTGTGCCATCTAAATTATTTTGCTAGTTGAAATATAGATGATCATGTTTTTGTACATTCCTTTGACTATATATTGTTGACATCAATTGCCTCCTTTGGGGAGTTAATTCATTGGTCTTTGTTGCATATGGCCAAACATTTTGATGATACTCACAAATCTTGTCTACCATCTTAGGTTTACTCAACAATAGTCTCTTCTTCTTCTTTTTTCTTTTTTTTTTTAAAACTTCTTTTATCTTAAGTATTGCTATTGCACTTCACATTCCTCACCATATGATAAGAAACAATAGCTCAATTGAACATTTCTTGTTTAGAGCTTGTTCTGGGCTTATGTGTTTTAACATAAAATGCAGCAAGTCATTATAGGCTTGGATACTATGGAAATGCTCAGTGACATGGAGTTATCAGATCCATTAGAAATTGATTTTGGAATTGAGGAAATTGAAGATGAGGGTAGTGATATTGAAGATGAGGACGATGAGGATACTGTTGAAGATGAAGATTATGATACGGTCTGATTATATTCTTTTTTGCTTTGACATAATTGTTCACATTATGTTTAGCTTCTCAATTGTGATAATTTTAGCTCTCAAAAAATACTCCATCATATATTAGATTATTCTTTGCAGGACTGGGTTTCTGTTCATGATGATGAAGACGACCAGGATGATTCTGATGAGACACTTGCAGACTGGGCAAAGTTGGAGACCATGCGTTCTTCTCATCCAATGCATTTTGCCAGTAAGCTGACTGAGGTAACATTTCATTGTAAATTTTTTATTTGTGATGGGTTAATGTGCAAGTGCTCTGTAAGGATACAATTGAATTGAGTTCCCCACCCGTCCCCCCCCCCCTCCCCAAAAAAAAAAAAAAAGAAGAAGATTCTTACTCCCCCCCCCCCCCCCCAAAAAAAAAAAAAGAAGAAGATTCTTACTGGGCTCGACCCGGGTTGGGTTTGTGCCCAACCCGGACTCAACCACTGATCGGTCCCGGGTTGGGTTTGTGCCCAACCCGAACTCAACCCGACCACTTCAGGTGGGGGAGAACGGAACCAAAAGAATATTCTTACTGGAATGAGGTGAAGACAATGAAATCTGGCCGGAATATTGATGTGGACAGCAAATGAACCTTCAAATGGGTGGAGAACTTGCTGGAAAAAGGGTGGAAGAGAAGGTTTTGGGACAGGTTGGGTTTGTCTGGTTTCAAGCTCTCTCACCCATCATTTGAACCGACTTCATCAGGTCTACACCTTTCAGAATTGCCGCTGACTGACAGGCTCATCAGATTGGTTGGATGAAGATGGGTTGGTTGGTTTCTTCAGGTTCGGTTCTTATTGGACTGGCCTAATCTCAATAATAGATCTCCATGCATTCAAAGGTTTGGTTATTACGTTCTCTCCAAATTGCTCACATAAGACAGTAAGGACTCACATCCAGATGATCAATTTTGTCATATCTTAACATGGGTTTCAACATGTATTTTCCCTAAGGGGTTGCACAATTGGTTAGGGTTCACACCTCATGAAGCGTAGGCCACTAGTTTAAATCTTCCCTTCCCACTTTCCTTGGGCCCAAAACTTACTTAAAAAATAAAGAGTCAGTGTGTAGCTATGCTTGCTAAATTATTTTCTAAAATATCAGATGTAATAATATTATAATTTTAATAGCTTAATTAAAGCGTGTTATTAACAAATATATTGAATTAAATTTACTAATTTTTACATTTGTGTTCAACAAGATAATTTAAGAAAATGCTATGGAAGCAACAATTACTTTTCGGTGATTTGGGATTTATATTCTGCATTTCATTAGGAAGAAAAAAAGACTTCTGTTTCATTACTAGTTCTTTATTTGCAATGTGTCTTTTTATTTTCTTTTCTTAATACTGCATATTATTGTATGCCATATGTTACTGTAAAATTTTCTGATATCTAGCTTGTGCACTTAATAAACTTCCAAATCATACTTCAGCGGTATTCTTATGCACTTTCCTCGAATTCAGTGTTTGATGAAGGAGGAGAGAGGAAAGTAGAGGGAAGGGGAAGGGGAGATGTTTTTAAAGGGAGAGAGAAATGGTTTGAGGAGATTTGGAGGGATAAGATGCCCTCCAAACCCCAAATTTTAAATTCCCCAAATTGGGGGAATTTTGAGGGGAGGGATTCCACTTATATTAAAAAAAAAAAAAAAAATTATCAAATTTTTTGCTCTTAGTATGACCATTTATAAATATTTCTTTAAATTAAAGAAAAAGTTTATAATTTTCAATTTATATGACGTTGTATTATTTCCTCTCCTTTCCATTTTATTTTTGAAAACATCCAAACAAAGGGGAGGGATATCTATTCTACTCACCCTATTTAATTGCACATTGTATCCATTCTCCTTCCCTCTCCTCTCCTGTTTCCTTCCCCCTTGTAGCTTCTACTCTCGTCTCCCACCACACTTCCAAACACACTTTAAGAGTTTCCAAAGTGGATGTCATATATGCACCTATTAAGTTTATGAACGTAACTCCTTAAGTCTTATTAATTATGGATTTTGGGAAAAAAATCATAGAGAAAAAAGAAATAAATAAATTGATGGAGGGACCATTTTTTTGGGCAATTCATATCCAGAAAGCCAATTCTTTAGCTTAACACTTGCTATATACAATTGATCACAATTTTGACTTTCCATTAATTATTATTTCATGTAAGCTTACATCAACGGACCATATGTTATCCATATTGTCCATATGTTATGGATCTTTATAAAATTTGGTAATTCGTTCAAAAGATGCATACTATGCATAAGCCTTAGCAAAACCAACTACCAAAATTTTTAGACAGAATTTATTCTTTAAATAAGAGATATAAACACTTATAATTATCAATAAGTCTACAGACAATATTTTTCATAATTTTTTTCACAATTGCTAACATTGCCTGTTGTGATTGATGCATAATAAAAGTGGTGTTAGTAGTGAACCAAAATAAAAATGATGTTTCTTCTAAATAAAAAATTATAAAAATGATGTTGCTCCAATTACAACAAATCATGTTAGCGGTTGTGAAAAATTTGTATAAACTTTTGTGTCCCTAGCATTGCTAATTGATTAGCATTCCTACTTATATTTGCTTCTTTTTATATATACATTTAATCATCATGGAAGTTGAAGAAAAATAATCTTTGATATCCAGTCTTACTATATTGCGTTAAGAGGGTCTTCTTTTGTCATCTTTCCCTTGGGTTTCCTTTTGTGTTTGGACTGTGGCGTGAAGGAAGATACTCGCTGGTGACAATCTGAGGAGAAAAGGTTTTTCTATTGTGGATTGGTGTTGTATGTGTCAGCATAGTGGGGAGATAGTGGATCATCTTTTGATTCATTGTGAGAAGGCTTATCTATTGCGATGTTTTGTCTTTAGATCATTCAAGGTTTTGTGGGTCTTACCTAAAAGGGTGCTAGATCTTTTCTTTGGATAGAGGAATTGGTTGGGAAGCTTTCATCTGACATTTGGAATTTGACATTATTGTGCTTGATGTGGTGTATTAGGAGGGAGCGCAATAATTGCACATTTGAGGATGTGGAAAGTTCTAGGAATCAGCTATTTGCCATGTTTATTGGTACTTTGTTTGATTGGTCTCAGGTTTGGAGACTCACATCTAGTGATCTCCTTCTGATGTTTATAGACTCTTTGTTTTATGTACGCAGTTTTTTGTTCTTTTCTCTTTGTAATTTCTGGCTGCTTCGTGTCTTTTTGCATGAAATAGTCTTTTTTTGGGTAAAATTTTACTTATTAAAAAAAAAATTGTTTGTTACGATGCATGAACAATTACCACTATGCAATGGAAGGTAAGGTTTTCAACCTGTATTACCTGCTTTTGTTAGCAGTTTTTAGTAAATTGCAAATGTTATTCTTTCAATACAGGAACATAGCACAACTTGCAAAAGTAAAGGTTATGAGGAAACATGGTTCCTGGCAAGATCTCCACATACCTCACAGGTAAATCACTGTGTTTATTTTTAGAACTAATTTAGTTTAGTTATTTCATTATAGATGTGAAGATATTCATTATGAATATGATGAATATAAACTCTGTAGTTCGCTCTCTCTCTCTAATTTTTTTCCCTTGAATTAGTAATGCTATGAAGGCCTGGCTACCTTGAATTAGTCATAAATCCTGTGTTGTGTTGTTTTCTTGGTTTAGTATGGGTGGATTTAGAAGTTTTTTTATTGAATCTAAGTTATTTCAGTTGGTGGTGGAGGAAGGAGGGAACTTTTATTCCCTTAAGATTTTTGAGCGAGGAAAATATTACATGCAATCGGTTTTCATGGGTAAGAGTGCAGCGCTTTGGGTGATGAGGAGTTTGGAACACACCGTGATAGGGGTTAATCCGAAGCAATTTTTCACGTTCAGGGATGGCGATACCGCTTACACTTTGCAACGGGGGTCCAACTCGTTTGGACAGTTCTTATCTGTGACAGAGCTTAAGGTAGGGGGGCTGCGAAGAACTATTATTATTCCTGCCGGTAAGTCACAAGGAGGATGGAGAACTTTTGGGATTGAATTAAGAAGAATATTGGAACCTTCCCAATATGCTTTGGGTGGACTGAATTTTGTACCATACAAGTATAAGCAGGTTCCAAAAAATCGTACTGCCAGGTCCTATGTGGAAGCTGTCAAAGCTCCAGTGCAGGCAAGGTTGAAGCCTGTTCAGCAGCCTTGTATCAAAGAGAAGGTCAAGGATGGTGTCGTGGAGAATATTTTGGAGCCTCCAAGAGATAATTCTAGCACACAGGTAGTAGTGTATGAAACTCAGGCCAGTAGTTTTCCCCTGGCAGCCGTGGGTGGTGGTAAGGGTGGGGAAGGTGGTATTAATGGTAAGGAGATTTTTGAGGAGAAAATCCCGGAAGTAAGTCAGCTCAATATTCCTTTGAAGTTTAATTCGAATTCAAAATTTGTTGAGTTTGGAAAGTTGCATGATAATAGGAAGTCACGTTGGCTAGGGAGAGGGCTGATTGTGGATGTTAATGAGTTTGGAAAGAGGCGGGTTTCCTGGGATAGAGTTAAAAGAGGTAAATTAGCTGGCAGCTGGGTAGAAAAAGAGAGTAATAAAGTTCAGAATAAAACCGTGGGGCTGGGCCCATGCACTCACAAAGCCCAAGTAACTTTGAGTAAGGCAGTGGGTCATCTGGGAAATAATGAGTCTATTTTGGGCCTGGGTCTGTCAAGCCCATGTAACTTTGAGGCTGGAGAAAGTTCTGTTAGTGGCCTTAACGTTCTGGAGACTTCTCATCAGAACTGTTTAGCTATTCCGAGCCTAAGTAGAAGTGAAACCACTGACTCGAAGAAAGTTGAGAGCTCCAATGACTCGCCCACTACAGCGGTGATGCTTGCGGTGTCGCCGATGGTGATCTCAGACATGAGCTCTTTCGTAGCAGCGACGGAAGTGGCAGGTGAGGGAGCTCAGCACAGACCGACCCATTTCGCTCCATCATCCACTGTGCCGATAGGATCAGAGGAAGTGGCGCATGCATCCCATGACCCGGTATCGGCGACCAATGACCTGAGTGGGTCGATGTCGGTGCCGGTGGTGTCCTCGGCCATGATGTCCTCTATTATTGCTCCGGTAGTGATGGGTGCCGATAATTTTGGTGGTCCGAGACTTCATACTCAATCTTACACAATGCCAGTCAATAGCGGGGGGGGGGGGTTAACCTATAATTCTTTAGTTGACCTCTATTTTTTTAGTAATAAAATTCTTGATCACTTATCAAAACAAACAAATAAATAAATAAAGAAAATTCTTGATCACTTGTCAATCAGTATACTTTAGTAATATGTTGACCTTTTTTACCAATAAATTTAGGCACCTAGTGGGTCTCAAACCCACAACCTCACCCTCCACCTTGTTTTTACAAAGAAAAGATGCGTCATTTGAGTTAGAGCTCATTGGTGCATTAGTAATATGTTGATAACATAAAGTGGCTCATGTTGCGCAATTGAAAATATTCATGAACTGATATTAATCCATCCTAAAAAGTTTCTACCAAAAAAGAGAGTTAAACTAAGACAACCAATGGCAACTAGTTCTTCATTTTGAGAGGTAAATACATGGGCACTGAATCCCCACCCTCCCCCTCCACCCCACCATACTTATGGGGGTGGAAATGCCATTTGGCCCAAAGGCCAATGGTGCTAATCTATAGTGACTAGTGGGACGATAATATAAAAAAAGAACAAGAAAAGAATAGTATTGACTTGTTTAAAGGGTCATATCTTTGTACTCACTGGGAAGCAGGATGAAAAAGAGAAGCACAAAACCATCCTTGCGTACATCCAAGCTTTGCATAAGTACTCTAATTTTGAGGATTGAACTAAGAATAAAAGTTAGATAAAGAGTTAAAGAAAAGGGAGGCAGTAAGTAGCATTTGCTTCCAACAAATATAATTTTTGGTCAAAATATGATTTTAGTCCCTGAACTATGAGGCAAATTTCAATTTTGTCACTAAACTACTGACTATCTCAATTAGTCCTCGAAGATCCTAAAAGGTCTACCTGACTGTCACTATGTGAAAAGTAATTCAATGTCCATATTTTTTATGTATGATTATACTATATTGACCAGAAAGGGAAACTATATATATGATTATGAGAAGCATAAGAATGCCACTGCAATATACATACTGCCTTGTAGCTAATCAATACTAGCATTATACATACATTCTTATAGCTAGTCAATGCAATTATACATAACAATTGTGTACATTCCAGGAACATCTGTGCTACACGTATCACATTCTTCTTTGCAAAATTACTACACTATTTCACCTCTGACAAGTTTGCTTATCAAAGTCCTCCATCAAGATATTTAAGAACAGTTATGTGTACTCCAAAATTCAAACAGGTCTCAATATATCTCCATAGAAGAGTACAAAATAAGCATAAATGGTCCAGGAACAATAGCCATACCTGATTAATTAACTGGTTTTTAAATTTTTCAGGATGCAACTTTCGCTCAGAATGAAAAGCATATGAAACTTGAGCATCCATTCCTACAGACGACAAATAACATGTTATTCCAAAACCAGATGGATTCATAAAGAGTCGCAAGAAATAAGCAAAAAGATATTAATTATGAAATCAAGTGAAAAAAAAGAAATAAATAGAAGTATCAATCTTAGTTCCTAATCTCTTTTTGATAGGATACTAATGATAGACAACAATCAATAACTAGAAATTTCAAATCAATGCGCACAAAAGAATTTAATTTTTCAATTATTGGCCATAATTTATATGGATGTTTGAATAACTGGGCTCCTATTAAATGGTAAGATTTATTTCTCCAATATCAGATTTGTATTGGTTTAAAAGTTTAAATGTTAAGAATATAAAAGTTAAAGTTTGTTCAGGACTCATACTCTTACCCATGCTAAAGTAGTTCCAAAATCCCCCACGAAATGTGTGGCAACCTTCCTGAGGAGATGTCAGACATAAGCATGGTCAACAAAATGCAGTATATACTAAAAGGAGACAGCTTTCACTGAAGGAATGTCAAGCAGGACAAAACATTAATGTTATCATTATGGTTATTGTTTCTTCTCTATACAACTACTTCAGAATTTGGGTGGGGAGTGCTTATTTACGATTCAGCAGAGATGGAGACTGATGTGTTCAGAAGAAGTAATTACATACTGATCAATTGGGTTTGAGGAAGGTTTCATTTGAGAATCTAAAACAAAAGTGTCAAATTATAAATAGTCAGGTAAAACAACCAATTATAATTGCCACACAAAAGTTAAAATATTTTGTTCCAAATTCTTCATATAAAAATTTGCCACCTGAAACCAACTGGGCAGACTCTTTAAAGATAGCATGACTAAATCAGTTGTGTAAATCACTGAAAATCATAATCAGGTATATTAATTAGAAGTTCCAGTTTTGCTACCTTTTTTTTTTTAATGATAAGTTCCAGTTCTGCTACCCGAAGCTTTTTTTGGGCCAAATCTTAGCGGTTACAAATAAATAATAGTTGTATCATTAGGCCTAGACATTTTCCAGCAAATCGGCCAATCTATCATATTTTCTCTGTAGATCCAAAGCTAACATTGCACACTGACATGGAGACTTAATCCACCTTCAATATTGCCACCCCCTATGAACATTGAATAGAGCAGTAAATTTCTCTCTCTCTCTCTCTTCCTTTTTTCTGCCTTTAACTTCAATGTCATGTATCATGCCACATGAATGAAATTTACCCTTTTTTTTTTTGCATGATTGTCATAGATTTGTTCATCCCTAAAAATGGAAGCTTGGGTCTTTGTACAGAATGACTTGGGAATGGACCAGGGAGACAACCAGCAATTCAGAAAAAAGAAATGGATATATTCGAACATATTTGTGAAAATTTTGAAGTATTATTAGGAACCAAAAAAAAAAAAACTAGTCTATGATTTAGAAAAAGAGGGCTTAAAAAAAAAACTTCCTGCATGCAAGATACAGTATCTAAATTTAGAAGCCACACAGGGTCACAGATACATTTTGTTTAGAGTGCATATAAGTTTAGATTGGTACCACATTCAGTTCATCAGCCTCAGAGCAACGATGAAATGCATGCAGAGAGTGTGGTAGTTCAAGAGGTGCAATGGGATCACAGGAACCTTCTTTTGGAGTCTTCATCCTCATGATAATATGCCAGCTGGGTTACAATAAACAAATTCAATAACCATATCTTGGGGAATGATAAGGGGGAAGACAAAGGAAAGAAATACTGATGGATAGCTGTTGTAACAAAATTGAACTAGGCTATCAATATCAATTGTCCACGACTCCACATGCAAATGATAAGTGCCTTGTGAAACACCAAGTACTACCGGAACACAGATGCACAATGGCAGTTAAATTAAGCAGCACAGACGCACAATGGCAGTTAAATTAAGTAGCACAGCCATAAAATGTTCAGAACAAAGGAGCACAGCTGCACAATGGCAGTTTAAGATTCAGGCACTAAATAAAAAGACCTCAAGAGGAAAGGTGCATCCCTCCCAACTTTACTGACATTGCCGACCTCACACATATCCATGAGTGCCCGAAAATTCTTTGACAATATGCACAAACTGGTATTGGAATTTCAACCAAGCTCCAACTTATTTATGGAATACTAAAGAAGGAATAACCTCAAGCTAAAGTAATCACTCTTGCTAAGAAATGTAGATAACATAGTTCATAATAAGCTAAAGATTACTATGCCAAAGAAGGGCAGCTCCTCAAAAGTACATTGCCTTCATTTCATCTAAGATGTACATCACAAGGAAAGTATGTAACGTTAAAAAGTTTAGCATCATTTCAGTTTTAGATCACTTTTGCGTGAAACTCTAGAGTTAGAAGAGTAAAGTTGAAAGGATAAAGCATCTAGGAATTGATACTTTGATAGAGCATCTTCCAGAGAGTAACGCTATAAGGATAAATTATACTTTTGGCCCATGAAAATTGGGGTAAGTTCGATTTTGGTTCCCTGAATTTTTAGAAGGTGACAATTTAGTGCCTTTGTAATTTTCTGTCAATTTTATGCACACATCCCTTAATGGGCTGCTGATTTGGAACTTTTTATTTGATGTGGCTCTCGTTTTAGTTTAATTTTTTTTTTCTTTTTTTTCTTGCTCATTCCTCTTTGTCCTTCTTTTTCACTTACTTTCTTCTTCTTTAAATTCTCCTTTTCCCTTTCTTCTCCGGCCACCATGAACTCCCAAATTCCTCACCAGAAATCCACCAGCAAGAAAAAGCTCACCACCACAACTCCAAATCCTCACCGCACAAAGCCCATGAAACCCATTCAACAAAAACCAAACACTGCCACAAATCACTAAGGTCACAAGACCTCTCTCTTGTAGTTTTTTTTTTTTTTTTTATAATTTAAATAATAAGTAATGGCATTATATTTAGAGCATATATTACTTCATGTTCACAATGACCTTAAAGTAAGTAAGTAACTAAAAAAATTACAAAGAAGTATACAAAAAGGTGAAGTGAATCTTGGAACTCAAGGATAAAGTTATAGTGTGTAAAACCCCATGTGTGATACCCATCAAACAAAGTTTGAATCAACAAGGATTCCAACTAATCCACTGGTCTCTCAATATCCTGAAAATCGTAGCTATTACGTCCCCCCACACTATCTACATCAAACATATCAGTCATATTCCAAACATGTGAAGAGTGCATCCCAAACCAATTCTTCCACACAAACAGTAGGTATGCTATCATCTTCGGCAACACCCAATGGACCCCGAACACCCTAAAGGCTGCACTCCACAAAACATATACAACATCACAATGGAGCTACAAATAGACCACCATTTCCAAACTACACTGTCATATACAACACCAGCCAGCTAAAGATAAATTCTTCTTGATAAGGCTGGCATAGGTAGTAATATTTCCCCAATCTGCCATTCAAACAAAGAAGGGCACCCTCACTGGGGCCTTGACACACCAGATACTCTTCCAAGAGAATGAAACAGCATAAGGAAATTAGATAGCCTTTTAATAAGAATGAACATCAAACTTTTCACTCCCATTCAACTGCCATCTCATCCTATCACATCCCTCTTCCCCTAGGCACCTGAGTAAATAAGTTCTAGAAAGGAATTCACCAACTCTAACTCCCAATCATGAAAGTTTCTGTGAAGTTACACATTCAAACTCAGTCCACCCTATCCAATTGGCTATCCAAACATGCTAAAACTGAGGTATTTCTGTCACCTGAGCATACCAAAACCTTAATCATGTGCCAACTCCTACCACAAAGGACACGTGCTAGACGAATCTATCCATCCTGCTCTATACTACACCAAAAGCTAAGCCCACGAGCCCCACAACTTGGTTTTCCTTCCACCCCATACTTTGAAGCTATCACCCTATAGCATACGTGCATATCTTCATTCCCAAAGCAACATAATTATTCCTCATTAAGGCTTGATTAAAGCTCCCTATGGGCATGAGGATAAATTGCTTAGCCCATCAGGGGTGAAAAGCCCTTGAATTCCTCGGGTAACTAGTTCTGACAGGTGGGGTCAATTGCTCGTAGAGGTTTGATTAACAATGAGGATTGTTGTGCAGTATGCTTTGCAACATATAACTAATTTGAGTGAACAAACCTTATTTGAGCAAACCTTATCCCACTCCACCAAAGAATATTTGAGCCCCTCTTCCGAGGTACTCCACAAGAAGGTTGACTGGTGACTAGTGACTCGTGACTGGTGACCAGGGAAGTTTGGTGGTGCTGGCTTGATTTGGACTTGTGTAGTGTGTGGTGGCTCATGGCTGAGACTAGATAACATGTTGGCTGGCCATGGAGGTTGATTTGACAGTGGTGATGCTTAGGGCTTGGTTTTGAGAAAGATTTTGGATTTTGGCGTTAATGGGGATTGTGGGGGTATGGTTGGTTGGGAATTGCATTGGTTGATTGTCTACTTGTAATTTTTTAGCAAAGTGGTAGTGGAGTGATGACTATGGCATTTCGGCTCAAATGAATGAAGTTTCACCACCCTCAGATTTCAGCATGAATGGAGTTTGTGTCGGCTTGTAAGCAGCCATGGAGTTCTTAGTCCTACTAAACAGGCTTTGGGGCAGGGAAGGGGAAGCACATGTGTGGGCTTGTAGGCAGCCATGAAGTTCTCAGTCCTACTAAACAGGCTTTGGGGCAGGGAAGGGGAAGCACGTGTGTGGGACTATAGTGTCCAAAAAAGAAGCAATTTAAATTACCATATCAGAAGCCACCTTAGCATGCCATTAGCCACATAGCAAAAAATTGATAGAAAATTAGAGGGACAAAATTGTCACCATTTAAAAATTTGTGGTACCAAAATTGAACTTAATATATATTTCAAGGAACAAAAGTATATTTACCCAAAATAAAATATATGAAGAATAAGTCACCAAGGAAATGGTATAACACAAATAGATCTAGGCATCTAAGCAGCAACTCATGAAAATTTTATAAGCTATGCTTTAAAAGAAGAGATCAAGCCAGCTTCATAACCTGTCTATTTTCATTTCCTTGGCTTTCATTACTTCACCCAAAAATAATTTCACAGAATTATCATCTGTCCCGGGGTTCTTCTTTCCCTATAAAAGCAAATACACATTACCCAATTCAAATCATTGATGCATAAACTGCTTACATATTAAAATGGAGAAACTTATTGGTAGCAATATAATCACAATCTTCAAAAGTGGATGTTGCGTAAAATATAGATGGCAACATATCTTCAAGCTCAGAGGCTACATTAGTAAAGTAAAAAAAATCTTCCAGATACAACAGCAACATACATGCTCGCATGCTGTCATTGAGATGCTTGACTAATGTCAAATGCTTTATCCAAAATAGTAAAATGGAATGGATCAAGACAAATACAAGCTTTCAAATTAGATAATTGCATGCAAAATTAAATAGCTTTTATTAAAAAAAAAAAAAAAACCTACAGCATATCGAGCTTGAAAATGAAGATGGCTCATCTAGCCATTATAACTTTTTATAGGTAGTTTTAAGTCATAAAGGCATGATAAGTCATTTCCTACCCATCCAAAAGAAAATGGAAGATTATTTCCTGTTCCCAAGGGAACCGTAGCTATTGGTGGTGAATGAGATAATTTTAGATCAGAAACAACTCCAAGAAGCCAGCCAGCTGTTCCATCACCACCTGCAACCTAAAAGGGAAATAACAGTCAGAAATATTAAAGGGAAACCGCATACAAGGTTGCCGCAAATAATACGTTGTAAAATTAATAAGTACATATAAAGGAAACATATGCATCTGAAAGCATCCAAAACTACTCAACTCACAATTAATCTCAAATTCTTCTGAATCTTAACAGCTAATTCATCTCCACTATTCTTGAGCTTTTCTAAATTGACATAGATTCGGCGAAGCACCTTATCAGGAGCCTCTTCCCCCAGATCAAAAACCTGAAAATTATTACTTTTAAAGTCAGCCCTCATGACAAAAATAGATGCTTAAATAAAAGAAATCTACCACATTTCACACGCGACTAAATTTACCTGCTCTTCATTGAGAAGGTTACGAAATGTCACAAGAAGATCCCCACCCAGCTGACCACCACTCTTGGAATTGATGAACACTATCACCGGACACTTAGGCTCTTCAGGAACTTTCTCAACCTTCGCTTCACTTACAAGTATATAAGTAGGGATTTTGAAGTCCTTTAATAACACAGACTCGGAATTGGCAACCGCCATTACTGCCTCTAACTGCATATCACTTAATCATTGTTTGTTAATTTCAGGGACCAAGAAATAAATATTTTCCTTCTTTTATCTACAAGAAACACGAGAAATATCACCCATACCACCAATTCACGTGTTTATCAAATACAGCCAAAGAATCAAATCTTTATTTCTTAACTGAAATTTCAAAACAATGTAAGCCTTATCAAAATTTCAATACGAAATTACGAATCATACTCATCTCAAATACCAAAAAAAAAACCGATAACTTTCAATTTTTTTTTTTTTTTTGGGGGATAATTCAATAGTTACAGTAATAGAGAAGGGGAAATTTGAACCGTAAAAGTCTCTGTTAAGCTTAAAGGAAAAAAAAAAAAGCTAACTAATTAAGCAATTTCTTAGCAAAATTTAATATTAAATATGAATATTTTTAGCAAAATTTGATTAAAAAAAACAATAAGAATACCAAAGAATATTCTTGAGGACATAGAATCATAGTTTGAAAGTTACAGAGAGTGAATATTCCACATCAAAAAATGTATTACCAATTATAATATTCGTAGTCTTGCGCGACCAGCTTTAAAGAAATCTCATTCAGTAAATTCAACGAACACGTTACGTTTGAACGGAATCCAAAACATATAAAAGCTAAAGCGGATTCATTAACATTCTCAGCAACCAAACAATACTCAAAAACACAGATTGAGAAAGCAAAGGAATTCCATTCTTTCAAATTATAGAAATGAAATTTTGATTAAAACAAGAAAGTCCGAAGTACCTGGAAAACAAATTCTCGAGAACCGGAATTCGGATCGCTTGGAATTCAGAACTCAGATCCAGAGAATATTAATAGTTGTGAAATGAAAACCGTTCTTAAAATAATGGCTGTATTTTGTTTTTATGTACGAAAGAGGAACGATTGAGAGGAAGAGGATGCGGGATCCAGAGGTCTGCGTTGACCGATTCGGATATTAACGGTACATAATTTTTTTTGCCAAATTTTAGACGCAGGGAAAAAAAAAAAAAGTGAAATTGAATATAAAAAAAATTTAAAAAAAAAATGCTAAGATGCACAATATTTTAATAATATATTTTTAACAAATTATATATGTGCATTTATGTGTATTTACCTGAAATCAATGTCTTTATGTAGTTATATTTTGGTTAGGTAATATATTATAAATTCAGCTTAAAATATTATTATTATTAGTTTTTACGTATTTTAATAATTATTACTGTTTACTTTTTAAAAAAAAAACGTGGATCTTCTGTGCCATTGCTGGTGCTCCTTCAATGTCTATTGAAATGGTGAAAGATTCAGAGTGACACGTCGGATTTCCACTTGGCAAGTCTTGTCGAGCTACTAGGCAAAATCAAGTGCTCTGTAGAGGACGATGGGTTTGGTGTTCTTTTGCCATTGATTTTGTTGGACAGGGTGAAATTTGATACGATCTTGGTTTTGGACCTAACCTGACAGGTTCGGGTTGACAGAATTCAATGGTTCGACCCGACTTTATTTGGTTCAGAAAGGGGTTGTAAATTATATGTCCTTTGATTTTTTAACGCTTCTCTTAATCTGATATGAACTGTATTTTTTTTTTCACATGTCAACAAAATAATAAAAAGTCAAAAGATAAATATTATCATTTTATCATTCTCTTCCTTTCAATATAATTACTCCATAATAGAACAAATAACCGAAAACAAAGATTAAGTTGGTAGTGGTCAATGGTCACTGGCTTTCGAAAAAAAAAAAATTTCTGGGAGACTCCAAGCATATTCTGGTCGTGTGGTAGAAAGATGATTTAGATGATTTGTGGCTGGAAAATGAAATTGCAAAAGCTAAGTCACTATTAAGAAGATTTGAGCGATGTGAGATTTTCATTATAATTTTATGGAGAGAAATGAATATATGTATTAGCCCATAAAGTTGGCCAGGCAGGCTCATACGTTTTGGACTTGGCAGTTAGGAACTTAGGATGGAGGAGGTGCTTTCTTTTATCCAAAACCAAGGGCCTGTTTGGTATTTAATTTTAAACTTATATTTTTACATTTTAAATAACATTATACACATTTTTACACACTTTTTTTCACCCACAAATATTTTAAAAAACTACAAAAATTCTATCACAAACTACAAAAATTTCATCTCAAACTACTCTACCAAACACCCCCTTGTCCCTTGATGTTGATGTTTTGATTCCTTTTGATAAATTAATGAAATAAATATATTACATAATTCACCAAGGTTCACCACTTTTATGATCATAACCACAAGAGAAGGAAAAAAATGGAAATAAAATTAAATGCTATGGACCATATTAAATTATCAACCTCCATCATCTTAGTTGAACGTGCCATAGGTAAAATATGAAATAAATTTAAAATACAAAGCACTCTCTTTGTTTCAATATTAATATTTTTCTGAAAAATGAATCATTTTCTAAAAAGTATTTTCTAGAAAACTACTTTATTTTCCTTTATTTAGTAGTAGCTATTTTTTTTTTTTTATACAAGATATAAATTTTACTCTAACTTAATCTAAGTGTATATATATGTGAAGTTCTCTCTTGGAGACTTGAACTTTGACTAGGGGTGTGCATGGGTCAGGTTGGGTCGGGTTGAACCCATGGGTTGGACAAATTTATTATTATTATTATTATTATTATTATTATTATTATTATTAAATTGAGTAGAAAAAGAATATAAATATAAGTATATTAAAAAAACCAAAAATCAGTATCAATGTGACTCATTAAAGGCAAACAACACTAATGATTAGACAACAATAATAATTTACTAGAGTTTTTGTAAACTAATTGACTTTTATATAAAACTCAAAAATAATTGACTTTTATATAGCATAGGAAGAGGTAGTTATTTTTAAAAATTTAATAATTATATAATATATTTTAAATATATATATTAAATATATAGGTGGGTCGGGTTGGGTTTGCTGGGTTTGGAATTTTATGACTCAAACCCAACTTGACTCGCTATCAAAAAAAATTTTGCAACCCAACCCAACCCAACCCACTAAGCCCTAAAAACCGACTCAACCTGACAGGTTGGGTTGGCTTGGGTCGGTTTTGGCGGGTTGGTGGGTTGGCTGCACACCCCTAACTCCAACCCTTTCCCCCTACATCCCACATGCGCTTAATACTTGTGAAGCGGCCATCGCGTTAAGGGTGCGTAGTGGTAGTAGTAGCCTTAAAATGAGTTGAAAAACTCCTCTTGACTTCCCTTAATTAACTTTGCTTGAGATGGAGTTGTTTCTCATAAAATTTTAGCGAAAAACAATTCTATCTCATGTCAAGTTAAATAAAGAAGTTAAAAGAGTTTTCATTTGACTCATTTTTTTGATACTACCAAATACAAGAAAATGCATAAAGCTATTTTCATATAAGGATTTTCAATGAAACACACTTAGAACAAAAAATATGAATTTAAACTTGAAGCACACATAGAATATATTATATTAAACTTGAATCACAATCAGAATCTCAATTGAATTCAAATTAGTTTCTAATTTATTTATAATTTTGCACCATGTGTCCAATTTAATTTTCAAAATTTTGGCGTCAGACTCAACATGAAAACCAAGATGATCACCTCAATCACTTATGTAAGACCACCCCAACATCACTATTGTTGAATGATTCATGTGTAAGCATGAGTTACAACCTAGTAATATATAATTTAAATTCATATAGTTGGCTCTTTTTGGTTATATTTATATGCTCCCAAACAGGATTTGAACAACATACTTTTTTTTTTTTTTGCTTTAATTTTTTTTGTTTTTTTTGTTTCTTTTTTTTTTGGGTAAATTAGATAGTAACAATGGGAAATGAATTATTTAAACCCTAAATGTCTTCTGTTGAAAGTATCACGAAATACCAATTAAACTACAAAGTGAAAAGTTAATGGATACCTTAAGAACATTTTTTTATGAAATATTTTTAGAAAATTTTCATGAGAAAAGAAAAAATGTAATTGATTTTTTTTTATTTATAAATTTTTATGTTTTCTATAAAAGTAATGTTAAAACTTTCCTAAAATTGTTCATTAATAAATGCTCCAAAGACATTATCAAGATCCAGCTACAAAATAGGTTTTTTTTTTTTAGAGAGTTTCAACATATGGTGTCTGCTCCTGATAATAGCTCTTTATCATTAAATTAAGACATCAATCAGTTTTTTGTGTAGGCGGGGATTGAACCCCAGATCTCTTATACAATCATCGAAGATTTTGCCAGTTGAGCTAACTGAAACCTACTATAACTACAAAATAGGTTTAATATGACAAAAAAGTGCCATTGGAGCACAAGGGTCATGGGCGGCTCCATAATTATTGTTCTTTGGCATCCACACCAAGTTATGGCCCATTAGTTTTGAGAATTGACAAACTTGAATTTTGGAATTTCTAAAGCAGAATGAGGAATGTGTTTTGAAAATTGAAAACTCCTTTCTCTCATATAGCACGGATTGGCCCAATGTTATAATGCCTTGCATTCTAAGTGAGTAGGGGCGTTAAGTGGGGACCAAATATTAGATGAGATAATAATAGATCAGCTATGCTACGTGATTCATGAACCCAAAACCAAAAGGTCCAAAACTTAACGCGTGTCCCACATTAGTTATTCCATGCATTGATGTTTATCCTTTCTTTGAATTTGTATAATCCAAGAAAAGTTGATTTTGCATGATCTTTCAATAAAATGATCTCATTTTTCCACCTGAGAAGTGACCTATAGATCATTAAAGACTTTGTTGATGTCTTAAATTGGATTTTGGTCTTTTAGTGGTACAAACTGACCTTTACTCTCGAACATGTTAAATGACCATTTTACCATCAAATTTGGATTTGTTATCGGTTGCAAAACTAATTATCTACACATTCAAGATATATTGTATATTTATTTTGTTTGGATCTGTTTTGTGTTTTGATCAGATTGTGTTTGATTCAATGTGCTTAGAACATAATCTTACTTAGTAGGATTTTTTGGATCAAATTGTCTTTGATTCTTAGATTGCCTCACACCATGGTTACTTAGCTTATGTTATTACATAGCACATCGACTTTGCTTATAAAATAACTATTCTGCAGGAGTTGCTGGAAGACAAATTATACTTGCTCTCTTTCAACAACTAGAAGAATTTATTCACCATTGATCATTTCAACAAGGGCGGCTTGATGCATTTGGAGGTCTCAGGCGAAAGCTGAATTAAGTAGACATGGCAAAACGGGTCAGAATTTTCTGACCTGACCCGAAAAATACCCGACCCGAACCCGATTTTTTTGACCCGAAGCAAAAACGGGTTGACCTGTGACCCGACCCGTGTTTTTTGCGGTCAACCCGACCCGACCCGCGACCAGTCCCGAACCCGAACCCTTTTTTTAAAACTTTTTTTTTTTGATAAAAAAATAGTAAAACTAAGAATATATTGGTTTAATTGTTTATTGTGAACTTTAAGGAAACAATTGATACATTTATATAACTATATGCAAATTAATTGAAAGATAAATTGTTGAACATTCTATAATGGGTAAATATTTTTAGATATCAAATAGAAAAATACATGCCAAGATAATCTGGTTACAGTAGAGTTAAAAACATAGATTTAAAATTATAGATATGTGAGAAATATTCACAAGTGTGAAAATAGTGAAGCTAAAGTATCAAATTAGCATAAATTATGAATACTTAGACCTATTTTTTAATAATTTATGTCCAAAATAAACGGCTTTTCAAAATAAATTATGATATTTCCTAGAGTGTGTGTTGCTTAACAATAATATGATATTCATAAAAGAGACTGTAGGGACCCAATTTGGCTTGACCCTGAATACGAATGGGTTTTCAGCCCAACCAGCCCAAACAATAAATTTATAGAGGGTGGATTGAAAGGTTTAGGTGCTGGCCGTCGATCACCATGCACGAACTTTTCTTATAAAAAACGCTAAGAGTGCATTTACAGATGGGGGACGCTCCTCGGCCCGTGGCCGAGGAGACCTTCTTGTTCTCTCTCTCTTTCCCCCCCCCCTCTTTTTCTTTACTAGCTTTTCTTTTATAGTTTTTATTTTCCTCTCCCCTCCTTCCATCTGTTGATCATCTATTTGCCTTTTTTTCTGGCCGTCCGTCCCATCAGAGGCCTTATCGGTACTCAAGTGGTTCACTCTGATCAACGTTATTCTGCCAAGGGGTTACCTCCCCATTAATGCGGCCAGGGGGGTTAGTTGGATGCATTAAATGTGAGAGTGACAGCTTACTTTGGGGTTAGTCTCTCCCCAAAATTACCTTCGTCAGGCCGAGGATAAGGTGGTCCTCGGTGTGGATTGGAAAGGAAAGGCTTTCCCTCACCTTGGCCCTGAATAGCCTGTGCTCCTCGGCCTGGGCCTTGGGCTTGCTATATGATGGGTCGAGGCTATCAGGCCCATGGGCCCCACAATAGCCCCTCAAAACTCTGCTGCACGTTCCCTCGGACGGGGAGGAGGGTTTTGATACATGCTGGTCCATTGGACGAATTGCCCCGCTTCGGTTTGTACTGATGTTGGCGGCTTTTTGACTGCCCGATGCGCGTTTTTAGCGTTTCAAAACTTAATGGGCGCTCATATTAAATTTTAGCGGCACCACGTTTCCCACTTTCAACGGCATGATCTTTTGCTCTTATAAGCAAGCGGTTACATTTGGGGAACCTAAGGGGGAGTATAAATACCCGTTTGAACCGCTTGGTTTCATCATTTTCGCGCTTACAATTATTGATGCATATAGTTTGAATCTGGTTCGACTTGCACACTATCTGAAGAGTATCGTCATATTTCTGTAAGTCTTCTTTTTCTAGCGACCCCAAATTTCCTTGATTTCACTCTTCCTTTTCTCTTTTAGAACTTTTAGTTGTCTTTGGGGAATGGGTAAGTTTAAGAAGTTGGTCGAGTCCGATGAGATGATGAACAAATTCATTGTTGACTATGGAATACCCAATAATGTGAATTTAAAGTACTGTGAAGAGGGTGAGTGGTACCTTAAAAAAAAATCGACATGCTTAATTAATAATTTTGCATCTAAAAAAAGTGAATAAATTTTAAGTAATATTATTATTTTTTTTTTTACAAAAAAAAGTCATATATATATATATATATAATGCCTTAATTCTAGACATGGGAAAATGGGTGGGTCGGGTCGGGTTCGGGTCGGGTCAAACGGGTTGCGGGTCAAATGGATCACCGGTCAAAACGGGTCATTTTAAGCGGGTCAAAATTGGGTTCGGGTCAATCGGGTTGCGGGTCGGGTCGGGTCGGGTTGACCCGTATTTTTCACATGAATTTTTTTTTTTTTTTTTTTATAAAGAAAACAACATGTATCTGTTATTTGAAAAGTTATACAAAAAATTACTTGATGTAAAATGCATTATTTTGAATTCACCACTTATATCAAGAATGAACTCAGTTAAACTTATTAATACTTATTCAACAATTTTAAAATTATACAAATCCTAACATTACTATCTAAAACAAAATAACACAAAGATAAGTAAAACAAATACACAAGTTTTATTTCTACACAATATCAACATTCCAAATATAAAACAAAATTACAAATGACTTATTGGATAACTCATTTGATAAAGAATAAAAATATATAAGAAATTTACAATCTTGAAAATTAATTTTATAATCTATTATCAGTTGTAGTTGACACTCTATTTCAATTTGAGATATACTTTAAAATTTTATTGCTTACTTATTTATACATGGTCTCTGTGGGGCCCATGGGCCTGATAGCCTCGACCCATCATATAGCAGGCCCAAGGCCCAGGCCGAGGAGCACAGGCTATTCAGGGCCAAGGTGAGGGAAAGCCTTTCCTTCCCAATCCACACCGAGGACCACCTTATCCGCGGCCTGACGAAGGTAATTTTGGGGAGAGACTAACCCCAAAGTAAGCTGTCACTCTCACATTTAATGCATCCAACTAACCCCCCTGGCCGCATTAATGGGGAGGTAACCCCTTGGCAGGATAACGTTGATCAGAGTGAACCACTTGAGTACCGATAAGGCCTCTGATGGGACGGACGGCCAGAAAAAAAGGCAAATAGATGATCAACAGATGGAAGGAAGGGAGAGGAAGATAAAAACTATAAAAGAAAAGCTAGTAAAAAAAAGAGGGGGGGGGAAAAAGAGAGAGAACAAGAAGGTCTCCTCGGCCACGGGCCGAGGAGTGTCCCCCATCTGTAAATGCACTCTTAGCGTTTTTTATAAGAAAAGTTCGTACATGGTGATCGACGGCCAGCACCTAAACCTTTCAATCCACCCTCTATAAATTTATTGTTTGGGCAGGTTGGGCTGAAAACCCATTCGTATTCAGGGTCAAGCCAAATTGGGTCTCTACAATTGGCGCCGTCTGTGGGGAGGATTAGGGTGCTGGCCGGCGCACCAGGTAAGTGTTCTAAGTTCTAAGTATTCGTTTTACAGTAGGTTGAAAAAGATAAGTGTTCTAAGTTCTAAGTATTCGTTTTACAGTAAGTTAAAAAAAAAAAGTATATGGAAGATTTGGCAGTAAAAAAAAAAAAAAAAAAAAAGAAGAGAGAAAACAAAACAAACAAAGAAAGATCTTGATATTATTATTTCATGCATAGAAAAATTACATATTACAATCAGAGGCTCAGGTAGGCCTGTTTTACAAGCAAATTTACGAGCTAATAGCCACCTGCTATTCCTACAATCAGAGGCCCAGGTGGAGCCGCCCTAAGAAGAAACTGGCCGGAGAGAAGTGTCAACCCGTGCTTTTATTGGCACGAAGAGAATGGGAGGGCTTGACAAGGGGTGGAGGAGGTGAAGGACAATCCTGTCTCCAGGCCCCCAACAACTTCCTTCTCGGCTAGGCGGAGCTGGAACAAAGAGAGGAGCAGATGCAGGGGCTCCGGGATACCCTCCCCCATGATGTTCCCTCGATTCTCTCCGTTCCTCTCAAGTGTTGGCCGTTGGAGATGGCAACACTCGAGCACCGCCCATGAGGTGAATTCGCACGCCTTCCTCGTCGGGGGTGTGCTCCGAGGAAAGACGTTAGGTTCTCTAGCAACATCCCTCTGGGATACCTCGAAGGGCACCATCAGGGTTACGCCTAGACTCTGCCGCACCGAAAGCCCAGTGGGGGCTGCGGCCATACGGTTTTTGTCAGTCCCGGTAACAATTCCGGCGGGGTTGTTAAAAGGGCATGGGAAGTTGGAGGAAAGTGTTTTATTCTGTTTGTGTTGAGAGGTTCATGGGTTGTGGAGGAACCATCTCCTTACTTTATATAGGGGATGGGGGTTTGGTGAGAATTAATTCATGCAGAGTTCGAAAAGAGTATTATCAGCTGGGTCAGTAATGAAGTCGCCAATTTTCAAGGAGGCCACGGACGGTTGGACTCGTGTCAATTTACGAGGACATTAATGAAGGCGCATTTCGCGCACTGGAGCGTCAAGCGCGGAATACGAACAGACAAAGGGCGTTTCATAAATGAAAAAGATGGGGCATCGAGTTGGAGGCGAGGTCAATGCCACGTGTAAAGATCATAATCTGACACAAAGAGGAATCATCTCCAGTAAAGCGATTGGAGGACAAACCTCTACTTACAGAAAAATTGAAGTGGTAGACAGAACCAAGGTATTGCATGGTCCTCGGACCCAAACCTATGGTAAAACTACACACACCATTATACCTGGGTACTAGACAGAACCAAGGTATTGCATGGTCCTCGGACCCAAACCTATGGGGAAACTAGATACTTACAGGAAAATTGAAGTGGTAGACAGAACCAAGGTATTGCATGGTCCTCGGACCCAAGCCTATGGTAAAACTACACACACCATTATATCTAATACTTACAGGAAAATTGAAGTGGTAGGCAGAACCAAGGTATTGCATGGTCCTCGGACCCAAACCTATGGTAAAACTACACACACCATTATACCTGGGTACTAGACAGAACCAAGGTATTGCATAGTCCTTGGACCCAAACCTATGGGGAAACTAGATACTTACAGGAAAATTGAAGTGGTAGACAGAACCAAGGTATTGCATGGTCCTCGGACCCAAGCCTATGGTAAAACTACACACGCCATTATATCTAATACTTACAGGAAAATTGAAGTGGTAGGCAGAACCAAGGTATTGCATGGTCCTCGGACCCAAACCTATGGTAAAACTACACACACCATTATACTTGGGTACTAGACAGAACCAAGGTATTGCATGGTCCTCGGACCCAAACCTATGGGAAAACTAGATACTTACAGGAAAATTGAAGTGGTAGACAGAACCAAGGTATTGCATAGTCCTTGGACCCAAGCCTATGGTAAAACTACACACACCATTATATCTAATACTTACAGGAAAATTGAAGTGGTAGGCAGAACCAGGGTTTGCATGGTCCTCGGACCCAAAACTATGGTAAAACTACACACACCATTATACCTGGGTACAGACAAGAACCAAGGTATTGCATGGTCCTCGGACCCAAACCTATGGGGAAACTAGATACTTACAGGAAAATTGAAGTGGTAGACAGAACCAAGGTATTGCATGGTCCTCGGACCCAAGCCTATGGTAAAACTACACACACCATTATATCTAAGTGGTAGACAGAACCAAG
>NW_027069907.1:444841-507956 GCF_002906115.3 Quercus suber | reverse complement strand
AAAAAAAAAAAAAAAAAAAATTCATGTGAAAAATACGGGTCAACCCGACCCGACCCGACCCGCAACCCGATTGACCCGAACCCAATTTTGACCCGCTTAAAATGACCCGTTTTGACCGGTGATCCATTTGACCCGCAACCCGTTTGACCCGACCCGAACCCGACCCGACCCACCCATTTTCCCATGTCTAGAATTAAGGCATTATATATATATATATATATGACTTTTTTTTGTAAAAAAAAAAAAATAATATTACTTAAAATTTATTCACTTTTTTTAGATGCAAAATTATTAATTAAGCATGTCGATTTTTTTTTTTTTTTTTCTTTTGACAAACTCTATAGATACAAAAAATTTAACAAGAATTCTCATACCTGTTAATGTGACAGATTAATAGTGGTAAATAAGAATGTGATGTTAGTGATGGATCTGTAAAGGAAGTGCTACATTTATAACATTTTCACAAAAAATTTTAAGTTGTTACTAGTTCTACCTACTACTAAAATTACCTTTTACTTACCAATAACAACCAGTAACAATTTGACACTTATAATTTATTGTGAAAAATGTTATGGATATAGTAATTTTTTTTTTTTGGTCATTTGATAAAAAAATATAATTTTATTTATTTGCAAATATTTAGATTTAATTAATAGAGTTTAAGTTACTCTATTGCCTATTATTTAAAATTTGGAGGCTTTAGAGAACCGCCTCATTCGCTATACTATAGAGTCGGCCCTATCCCAACATGCACGGTTGTATCCATAAAATGAAATGCATTGGATAATTTGTAAATTGTAATCAATATATATGAACAGTACAATCTGCACGCTAATCTGTGGGGGCTGTCATGAAATTTGTGTGGTGATTTTAGTTTTTGTAAGAATAGAGGAGTGTGCTAAATAGAAAAAGAACAAAGTTTCTTCCAAAATTAGTTTAGAGAGAAATCTTACAAACTTATCATATATCTTTATATTGAGTGTGAATTTTAAAAATCTAACCGTTAGATTGCATGTTCTTATTACATCCTTAACGTTTACAAAATTTCAAGAAAATCAAAGATCAATTGCTATGTCATCAAATAAATGTTATAATATCAAGTTTTTGTAATCTAAAGTTGTATATAAAAAATAAGTTAATTGATCAAATAGTAAATAACATCCGATTTAAACGAAATTTGATATGTATGTTAAGGACATAAGGAACATGAAATTTAACGGTTAGATTTTCAAAATTCACAACCAAAAAAGAAATATATGAGAAGTTTGAAGAGTTTCTCTCCAAACTAGTTTGGAGAAAAACTTTGTTCATAGAAAAGAAAAATCCAAGGCTAGTTGTTGTGTAAATGCATTGACGGAGAGCAGTTGAAGGGGGACGAAAAATCCTATCATTACGAGCAAGCCAGAGGTGCCAAAGACCATAGGCAAATATAATGTTCCAGGGTCTAAAAGAAGGCCCTACAAGGTTTGTATTGGTGAGATTTTCTTTTAACCAAAGGAGAGTGAAAAAAGGAAATTTCTCTTTGTCCTGGTAAATTTATCCAAAATTCTTCAGCCCAAGGACAATATCTAATAACATGTGAAGTTGTTTCAACATGACTGCATCGAGGACAAGTAGGGTCAATATCATGGTGGATATTTGCTAAAAAGGATCTGGTAGGGAGACGATTATGGCAACATTTCCATATGAAAAATTGAATTTTGTGTACACATGGAATTTTCCATATCCAATTCCAATCACTAAGGCCAGCTATTGTATCATTGATTTTGTATAGATATCTAGTTGCTTCTTTAACAATGCACTTACCCACAGTAGTAGGCCACATTAATTGATCCTGTTAAGAAGATACCATGGCAGTAGGTAAACCTCGAATAAGTTCTTCAAGATCATGTGGGATGGGTATAGGGAGATCTTATAAATGCCACTTGCCGTGATGATATAAGGAGTCTATGTTTTGAGAAAATTCAGTAATTGGTAACGGCCCCTCCACTTGGAGAAATTATAGATTTTTTTGGTGGAGCATGTCACTTGTCTACCATTTCACTAAAAAACTGTCACTTGTTTAAAATTGCTGAGTCAGTAATTAATTTCTATTTTAAAAAAATTTTTAATTAACAATTTTAAACAAGTGACAATTTTGTAATGGAATGGTGGACCACATCACTTGTCTACCATGTGGATCTTATAATTTCTCCTCCACTTGAGCTCTTAATGTGCCATTAAGGAGCCATTTATCATCCCAAACTTGGATGCTATTACCATTAGCTATAACCCATCTCATACCTTGGATTAAATATTGTTTTCCATGTTGAATAGCGTTCCAAATGTGGGGAATATTTCTAGGAGATTCACAAGATAGGTAAGATGAATTGGGAAAATATATAGCTTTTCGAACTTTTGCCCAAAGTGTATTAGGATTTTCCCAAAGTCGCCAAGCTTGAATATGAAATTTGTAGCTACTATTTTTATGGACAACTACCAAAAAGATAAAATTGTAAAGTAGCAGTCAGCCACACATGATAATAGCATAATAAATGTCGTGTATGGCACTGATTAATAATTATCTTATGTATTTGATATGTACATCATACATTTTATAGTGTGTACATCATACATTTTATAGTGTGTTGACCTCATAGTTGTGTGATACAACAAGGGAGATGATACACATATCATATATATGAAAAACCTTCTTGTGAATTATACCCACCCCTTTTGTTAGGGATCTATTCCCCAAATGTGCCCATTCGCTAGCACCAAAAATAAAAAGCTCTTGAATATAAATTTTTAGGCGGTTAAGTCATATGAGACTATATTTTAGATTTTATGTGTTTGAAAGTTCTTCTAAGAGTATTGGTATCAGATTCTCTAAAATAGGATAAGAGGAGAAAATAGGGAAACAAATATTAAAAAAACCAAAACCCTAAAAAAAAGCTCACATCAGATTACCTATCCTTACCTATATTTGCATTCAATAATTTATTGTTTTTGAGTCATAGTAACTGTGATAAAGAAAAGTTGATGTATTTAAAATTGAGAGAAATAATAACAAACAAAATGGTTTTTAAAAATGAAATAAGATTTAGAATAAGAAGTTGGATGTGAGTTAAAAATAAAAATGGTTAGCTAAAATTTAAAAAAAAAAAAAATTAGGTTCTTATAAGGACGCAATTTGGGTCCCTAATCCAAGTGATGGATGAACTTAGGCCCAAAAAGCCCAATACAATGAATTTGTAGAGAGTGTGTTGGAAAAGTAAGGTTTAATGAGTTGGACAACAAGTAAAGTGGATTCAGATGACAAGAAAAGGAAGATAGATTGATTTAAACTAAAGAAAATCGTCCTTGGCACAGTCTGAGGAGATCAGTTCTTATATATTTCTCTTAAGTTTGATTATAAATTCAGTTCTTAATTACTACAGTGTTTTTCTCTTAATTTTAGGATCTCTCTTCCATAGAGGGCCTCTCACATTATATAGCTTCCTTTAAATGATCTTGACCCTTCATTTGTTGATTGTCCAGACCACTATTTGAGTGTTTGTCCCATGGACACCCTTTCTGACCCTTTGTGAGTTGGGGTAGCCAAGGTAGCACTGTTCAGGGGTCTTCTCCACATAAATGCAGTCATAAAGTTAGTTGCAGAGTATTTAATGCGATGGTAGCAGCTTTTTTCTAGATATTTCTTCAACCTCCTTCTGTCTAGTTCTTTCTTGATGTTTATCCTCGATAGTTGAATTTTCTGAAACGTTGCTCTTGGTGTCAAGTCGCACGCTCTGACCTCAGCTTTGCTCAGCTGAGGAGGAATTCATCTTCGGATTGCCTCCTTAGATCATCGTGCCTTAGTCCCTCCCTTTATTTGTTGATGCTAAACTTCATAACACATTTATCTGTCCTTGGACTGTAAGATGTCCTCGGATTGGGCCCCTGGCCCAATATGCTCTGTTGGGCCTAATATCCTTACAATAGCCCCTCGAGATTCTTCTTCCTGACTCCTTGGGAAGAAATGAGGATTTCAACGTCACTATGGTCACTCCGAGCTCATCATACATCACCTCTGACTACGCATGTGCCTTTTTAACTGCCCAAGACACGCTCTTGACACTTTGGCTTACGAGACATGCCTTCATTAAATTTTTGCGGCTCCATGTTCCTCACGTTCTACAGCGCGATATGGATCCAATGGTTAAGGATTTTGCTGGAACCCGAGTGGGAATTTTCCTGCTTGTAACTTCCTCTTTGATATAAATACTGCTCGAATCAATTACTCATCTCACTTTAGCGATCATACACCAAATCTGCAAACTTACCCAACTTATGCCCTTACAAATACCAAGAGCTCGTCCGAGGAGAATTTTCTTCTTTCTGTAAGTCTTTATAAACCTTTTCACTCTAGTTTTCCATATACTTTCTTTTCTTTGTTTCCTTCCCTCCTCGACTTCTCTTACTTCTCTTAATCTTCTTAGTTTCTCCAAACCTTTTAGAAATGGGCAGATTCAAAAGTTTGGTAGACTCCAAGGAGGGAATAGAAAGCTTTAGAGCTCTATACAGGATCCCGCTAGGAGTGTTTATTAGGTATTGTAAGCAGGGAGAGTGGCATGAAAAAGGGCAAAATGGAGAAGTGGTAATCCTAATGATTGCCTTTATAGAGGGTGGGATGAGAATTCCCGTGGGCATCATCACTAGGGACTATCTTAGGGCTTATAGGTTAGCTTCTACCCAATGTGCCCCAAACATGTTCAGAATCTTAAGGAGTGTAGAAGCCCTTAATGAAAAAATGGGCTTAGGGTTGACCCACCATGATGTCAACTGAATTTACAAGCTCCACTACCTAAAGGGGCAGGGTTATTACCTAAAATCTAGGTACCTTGAGGTTAGGCTCATTAAGTGTCTCCTCGATTCCAACAAAGGCCTAAATAAGGATTTATTAATCATGTTAAGGGAGTGGCACGATGGCTTCCCCTGCCCGACGAGAGAGGGGACACCAGGTGGGGTCTTAGGTCTAAGTTAAATATTTATATTTGAGTTTTCCTTTAGTTCGTTCTGCTTTTTACTAACGATGTTTTTCTGTTCTTCCCCATGGTTTTGCAGATAAGAACGTTGTTGTGCCTAACTTCAACCTTGTCAATCAACAAAGCCTAGATAAAATACTTAAGGCCGAGGTGTTCGTTCATAGTGACGACCAGCTCAGAGCAGTACACCTCATCCTCGGCTACAACCCCATATGCAAAAGCTACCAGGCACTGAATGCGTCATCAGAGCCAAGGACCCTTGTCTACATCGGATAAGTGTAGCCACCCCGGGTTTTCTCATCACCGGTCTCTAGAAGGCACGCTCACCATTAATCCCATATTCGAAGGCATACCAAAGGTAGCTTTGCCACCACAACATACAACCAGAGAGGCCACTTCTTCTCGCCCTACCAACATAAAAGAAGAAGAAAAAGAAGAAGAAGTAGTTGAAGTATCTAACTCTGAGGATGAGTTTGAAGTCTTCATCAATCTTTGTCCCCAGAAGTTTCAACTAGTAACCTCGACCATCCGTTCACACTAATACTAGACAAGATGGGGATCCAATGCAAGCCAAGGTCCACCCTGTAAGAGCTGCTGAAATCCAAACCTTGGGGGGGGGGGGGGCACTTGGGAAGGTAGCCCAGACTAAGCTTCCCACCCTTCCACCCACCCAACCCCTCCGAGTTAATCCCGTTGACCATAAGAGGAAGAGGGAAGAAAAGGGGAAGGAGGTGGTAGAAATAAGGAGAACTCACCCCCCTTAGGAAGTTGAGCCTCAAAGGGGGCCAAACATCCTAGAGGCATGCAGACAAGGTCAACTAGTGAGGGAGAGAGGAGGGGCGACCATTGAGCTACAGCCCCGGCCTAGGCCCCATGCTTAGAGCTGGATGGAGTTCCTCTTACCAGTGATGCCTCTATCCGAGACTTCTAACAGGGCACGACCAGGTATGTAGCTGACACTGTTGTTGTCTAAGGATATGACCGATCTCAGGTCTATGAGGCAGCATGAGGTCTTCCTCGGCTTAAAGAGGGACCTTGCCATGGTAAGTCTTTTCTCTCTCTCTCTCTCTCTCTCTCTCTCTCTCTCTCTCTCTCTCTCTCTTTTTAAATTTACTTCTCTTCCCTTCTAGACCATTCAAGCTCCATTTAGGGCCGAGGAGATGGTGAATAGTTCCTATCAAAAAATGAAAGAGGAAGGGGGAAGGCGAATCGCGGCTATGGACGCCTTCCACATGGCCGAGAAGAGCAATCAGAAGCTAAAGAGCAAGTTAACCAAGGTAGAGAAGGGTAAGAGAAGCATAAAGGCTGCCTTGGACAATGTTAAAAGGCAGGCTGAAGGTCAGCAAGTGCTCCTTCACCAGGCTGAGGACTAGCCGGCCGCCTCCAAAGAGCAGATTATTGCCTTGAAGAAAAAATTGGAGGAGGTCGAAAGGCAAAAGATCAAGTAGAGAAGGCTAAAGATTAGGCCGAGCAAGATGGGTATGATATAGAAGTGGCAGAGACTGAGGAAGCCCTTAGAGCTAACATCTCGGGGGTATGTAGGAATTATTGCCTCCAAATATGGAATGAAACTCTCAACCAAGCTGGAGTTGAGGCTCCATCTGTACTTAGGAAGGCAGAAAGTGTATACTACCCCCTGCCATCCGAGCGTCTGGCCTATCTAGCTCGAGGACTGATACCTCCTCTGAGGTGGCAGAAGTAGGCAAGGACAGTACAGCCAAGGTCCCAACCTCTTCTGACAACCCCGCCGAAGTGGCCGAGCAGCTCAGGGTTATTAAAAAAGAAAAGAATGCAAACCAGGAAGTGGCCTCTGATGCCACGAAGCCCTCCACTGCCACCTAGGACCCTCATGCTGAGAAAGGAGTTTCTAACAAAATGGAGATAGTCCTGGCCACTCTTCCCCGGCCCGCTAAGGTTGATCTTCCAAGCAAAGGCCTTTAGGTCTCAAAAACAGCATCCATTTAGCCAATCAAAGCCCTTTCCAAAGAAAAAATTGTAATAAAAAAGAAATAGATTCTAGTGTAGTTCTTTCTTTTGTGTTTTTATTTTCAAAACTTGTAATCTAGTTGACCTTTTGTAAGCGATTTGCCTTTTTCTAAGGCTCAGATTAATGATAATTTACAAGTTTTTCCTTCATATTTGTGATATTGATGTTGATTCTAACATAGTTTATGTTTTATCTAACACTTAACTAACATGAAATTGAGATAAAGCTCCATTTAGTTTTTTGCATAAGTGGCAGCATTGTTATCCCATCTTATATGATTAGCAGCAAGATAAGTTAAATTAGTTAAGTCCATAATCTCAGCAAAGTGTAACCTTAAGCCAAAAAACATACGTGATTGCATAACACTTGTTCACATCAAGCTTTACTTAGTTTCCATTTATCAGTAAGTCTAAGGAATTGGGGATGATAATCAATTTTCAAACTAAATCATGGACATACTTTCAAATGCTTTAAGTGGTGCTCATGAGTGTTCATTTGATCATGTTATTATAATAAAGATTTTTGCCATTTAGCATGGCTGGTTCTACTTGGTACTTAGATAATAACAGAAAGTATGAACTTGCCCAATGTATGTGGTTCGAGGAACCAAGTATAACTAGGATTCTGTTCAACACTTGGGTTAATAGCTTGAAATATCAATTTACCCAAGGTATGTGATTCGAGGAGCCAGACATGACTAAGGTTCTGTTTGATACTTAGAAAAATAATATGAAGTATTAATTTACCCAAAACATGTGGTCCGAAGAGTTAGACATAGCTAAGGTTCTGTTTAACACTTAGATAGATGTCAGGAAGTATTAATTTACCCAAAGCATGTGGCCCGAGGAGCCAGACGTAGTTAAGGTTCTATTTAATACTTAAGTGAATAGTTTAAAATATCAATTTACCCAAGGTATGTGGTCTAAGGAGTCAGGCATGACCACGGTTTTGTTTGATACTTAGGAAAATAACAGGAAGTATTAATTTACCCAAACCATGTGGTCCGAAGAGCCAAACATAGCTAAGGTTCTGTTTAACACTTAAATATATGTCAAGAAGTAATAATTTACCCAAAGCATATGGTTCAAGAAGCCAGGCGTAATTAAGATTCTATTTAATACTTAGGTGAATAGCTTGAATATTAATTTACCCAAGGTATGTAGTCCGAGAAGTCAACATGACCAATGTTCTATTTGATACTTAGGAAAATAATAGGAAGTATTAATTTACCCAAAGCATGTGATTTGAGGAACCAGACATAGCTAAGGTTCTGTTTAACACTTAGATAGATGTCAGGAAGTATTAATTTACCCAAAGCATGTGGCCCGAGGAGCCAGACGTAGTTAAGGTTCTATTTAATACTTAAGTGAATAGTTTAAAATATCAATTTACCCAAGGTATGTGGTCTAAGGAGTCAGGCATGACCACGGTTTTGTTTGATACTTAGGAAAATAACAGGAAGTATTAATTTACCCAAACCATGTGGTCCGAAGAGCCAAACATAGCTAAGGTTCTGTTTAACACTTAAATATATGTCAAGAAGTAATAATTTACCCAAAGCATATGGTTCAAGAAGCCAGGCGTAATTAAGATTCTATTTAATACTTAGGTGAATAGCTTGAATATTAATTTACCCAAGGTATGTAGTCCGAGAAGTCAACATGACCAATGTTCTATTTGATACTTAGGAAAATAATAGGAAGTATTAATTTACCCAAAGCATGTGATTTGAGGAACCAGACATAGCTAAGGTTCTGTTTAACACTTAGATAGATGTCAGGAAGTATTAATTTACCCAAAGCATGTGGTCTAAGGAGCTAGACATAGCTAAGGTTCTATTTAATAATTAGGTGAATAATTTGAAATATCAATTTACCCAAGGTATGTGGTTAAAGGAGTTAGGCTTGACCAAGGTTCTATTTAATATTCAAACAAATAGTAGAAGGCATGGCTCACAATATAATAAATCCAAATACGGTAAAGAAATCTTTCATTAATAGTAATACCTTCTTAGGTTGTTTACATTCCAAGGGTGTGGTACAACATTTTCCTCTAGATCTTTAAGATAATATGCACATATTCTCGCCATTGATGTGATACGATATGACCCTTCCCAGTTGGGCCCTAACTTTCCCCAGACTGGGTTTTGGCAATACCCAAAACTTTTCTTAATACCAGGTCTCCAAGTGCCAGTGTCCTTAACCTTACATTTGAGTCGTACCCCTGCTTGAGCTTGTGTTGATAAAAAGCCAATTGAACCGTGACATTTTCTCTTCGTTCTTCAATTGAGTCTAAACTCTTCTCCAATAGCTCATCATTGCTACTCGAAGTGAAAAAACTTGTTCTCAGCGTGGGGAATCCAGTCTCCAGAGGAACAATAGCCTCAGCCCCATAAGTCATTGAAAAGGGTGTCTCCCTAGTGGACCTACGAAGTGTAGTTCAGTATGTCCAAAGGACATATGGCAACTCTTCTACCCATTTTCCTTTTGCATCATCCAGCCTCTTTTTAAGCCCACTCACTATGACCTTATTGACAGTTTCAGCCTGTCCATTCCCCTGTGGATATGCCAGGATGGAATATCTATTTGTTATGCCCAAGTCACTATAATACGTCTTAAAGGTCTTGCTATCAAATTGAAGATCGTTGTCTGAAATGAGAGTACGAGGGATTCCAAACCGAGTGACAATATTTTTACAAACAAATCTCTTGGTATCCATGTCCCTGTTCTTTGCCAATAGTTCAGTTTCAACCCATTTGGTGAAGTAATCTATGCCGACCAACAAATATCTCTTATTCCCTGCTGCCTTAGGGAAAGGACCTATAATGTCAAAGTCCCATTAAGCAAAAGGCCAAGGGCTAGATAGAGGATTAAGGACTCCTCCCGGTTAATAAATGTTTGGTGCAAATCTTTGACATTGGTCACACTTCTTCACATACTCTTGTGTTTTCCTTTGCATATTTGGACACTAATAGACTTGAGTGAGGGTTCTGTGAGACAAAGATTTGCCCCCTGTGTGACTTTCACAAATCCCTTCATGTAGTTCTTCTAGGAGTAGCTCAACTACTTCAAGGTGTCTACAAAGCAAATTTGGGCCAAAAAAAGATCTCTTTTACAACTTTTGGTCCTCGGACAACCAAAACTGAAGAGCTTTACTCCATATCTTGTCAATCTCACACTTTCTCTCAAGCAAGATGTCTTCTTTAAGGAATAGCACAATGGAGTCTATCTAGTTGAGATCCATTCTTATTTGATAAACATGAACCATGTTTCTTCCTATCTTAGTGGGTTTACATAAGTCCTCCACAAGGATCACCCAAGGTAAACCTTGTGCCGAGAAGGTTGCCAACATGGCAAGAGAGTCGGCATGTGTATTTCTACTTCTAGGAATTTGTGATAAATTAAAAGACTTAAATCCAAACTGTAAGTGTCTAACCTGGTTCAAATATTCATGCATTCTGAGATCTTTGGCTTCCAACTCTCCCCCTACCTGGCCTACAATCAACTTTAAATCTAAAAATATTTTTATTGCCTTTTCACCCATTCTCTGAACCATAGTCATTTCTACCAATAGAGCCTCATACTCGGCCTTATTATTGGTGGCTGAGAAGCCTAACCTTGAAGATTTTTCAATAATGATTTTCTCAGGAGAAATTATGACTAGTCTCACCCTGGATCCTCTTTGATTCACCTCCCCATCAACATGCACCCTCTAGGGTAAAGGCTCTTACAGGGAGATCAAGCCAATTGATTTTCCATTCATATTTTGTTTCTCAACTTTTTCTTCACAAGGGGTTTCAGCAAACTTAGCTACTAGATCAGTTAGGACCTGACCCTTGACAAAGATGCGAGGCATGTACTTGATATCAAAAGCCCCTAGAATTGTACCCTACTTTGCAATCCTCCTTATGTAATTAGAACTTTGAAGTAAAGATCTAAGCGAAAGCTGGGTTAGGACAACAACTGTGTGTGATTGGAAGTAGTGGGGGAGCTTACGCGTGGCATGCACCACTGCCAAAATGGTCTTCTCTAGTGGTAGGTAACAGACCTCGGCCTCATGTAGTGAATTGCTCACATAATAAATTGGCTTTTACACACCACTATTAACTTGTACTAACACCAAGCTTACCGCATGGGAAGCTACTACGATGTAGGCAAACAAAACCTCATTCACCTTAAGCCTGGACATAATGGGAGGACGAGATAGATATTCCTTCAACTGCTGGAAGGCTAGGACACATTCCTTAGTCCATTCAAATCTCTTCCATTTGTTTAACAACTAAAGGAAATGTCTACACCTGTCTGCTGATCGAGAGATGAATTGGTTCAAGGCAACAGTCATTTTTGTTAACTTTTGGACCTCTTTGGAATTCTAAGGTGGCTGTAAATTGTTAATTTCTCTAATTTGGTTAGGATTGACCTCAATTCCACGATGAGTAACCATGTACCCCAAGAATTTTTCCGACTCGACACCAAAAGAGCATTTAGAAAGTGTTAAGTCACAGCTTATGCCTCCTCAAGATCTCAAAGATATTCCCGAGGTTGTTAACATGCTTAGATTCTAACTTACTCTTGACCACCATGTCTTCTATATAAATCTCAATATTTTTCCCTAATTGTGGCTTAAACATCTTGGTTATCATCCTCTAATAAGTAAACTCCTCATTCTTTAGACCAAAGGGTATCACCTTGTAGTGGTAATTCCCCGTAAGAGTTACAAAAACTGTTTTCTCCTGATCATCCAAGGCTAAAGGTATCTTATGGTACCCTTGAAAGGCATACAAAAAGCTCATCCGGTGATGGCCTAAAGTTGCATCCACTAGCTGATCAATCCGAGGCATAGGGAAAGGGTCCTTTGGACAAGCTTTATTCAAGTCTGTGAAGTCTATACATACCTGCCACTTCTCATTCTTCTTCTTTACTACCACTATATTAGCCAACCATTTAGGGTAGAACACTTTTTTTATAGCCTCAGCCTGCTTAAGTTTGTTTACCTTATCCTTGACAACATCAGAATGATCTTTAAATGAGCATCGAGATGGTTGTTTCCTAAGGAGGATAGCCGGGTTGACATTTAGATGATGGAAAATGAAGTCTGGATCCATCCCAAGAGCTTCATAGACATTCCATGTGAACACTTAATATTCCTCCTTAGAAAATGGAAAATGAAGTCTGGATCCATCCCAAGAGCTTCATAGACATTCCATGTGAACACTTAATATTCCTCCTTAGAAATGCTAACAGTTCTTCCTTCTCCCGATGAGGCAACTAAGCTCCAATCTGGAAGAACTTCTTCAAATCACCGTTTATAACAATTTCCTACAACCTCTCATACTTTTCCTTTTCTGATGCTGCATCAGTAAATAGGACCATAATCCTTGATTGTTATGAGCCCCTTTCAGTAAAGGCCAAGGACTTAGCTACAGGCTGATGCATAATTGCAATCATGAGGTACTGCCTAGCCATGGATTAACTCCCTACAAGCTCTTCAATCCGGTCCCCTAAGGGATACTTCACCTTCAAGTGCAGAGTTAAGGAAACGACCCCTAAGGCATAAAGCTAGGGTCTGGCTACGATGGCCGTGTAGGGAGAATATGCATCAACCACAATGAAGTCCACCTTAACCACTTCTGAACCTGCCTGCATGAGCAATATAATTTGACCCCTTGGGATGACAACTTTCCTATCAAAACTCACCAAAGGTGAATCATAGGCTGTCAAATCTTCAGCTTTTAAGTTTAGCCCTTTGTATAAGTCAAGGTACATTATTTCTGCACCATTGCCTTGGTTTACCATCACCTTTTTCACATCATACCCTTCTATTCTGAGGCTAACCGCCAAAGAATCATTGTGTGGCTAGATGGTTTCAATCTTGTCTTTGTCCTAAAATCTCAGCCCCGGTCGAATCTCTACCTTAACCCTCTTCGGCTCGGAATTAGAATCCTCAGCAGGTAACCGAGCTGCAGACATCTTCTAGAAGGATGACAACCAATTCTCCTAGGTACAGCAAAGATGACATTAATTGTGTCTAAAAGTGGCCTTAAAGAAGCTTTCCCCTGAGCCCCTAACCTTGCTTGTAGGGCCGATACAAAAACTACTATAATCTTCCCTCTCTGACCAGTTACTCTAGATGGTTCCATAGAGTTCTGCAGTCCTCGATGGTATACCCTCGCATTTGGTAGTATTGACAATGAAGACTTTGGTTACGCCTCATAGGGTCTCCTCCCATTTTGTTTGGTCATTTGAAGTATGGCTCATTCTTGATCTTCTCCAAGACTTGATGTACTGGCTCTTAGAACACTGTGTTTACCACTTGAGGAGCTGTAGACCCAGATTGTCTAGCGAAATCCCTTTGGGGCTTGCTATTGTTGTATCTATCTAACCTGAAATCCTTCATCACTTGAGGGATAACCTTACCCTTCCCCTTGCCTTGCTATTGGTCTTCCTCGACCTGCTTATACTCATCAATGCGATCTATAAGTCAACGAACACTCCTCATCGGCTTCTTGGTCAAGGATTTTCTCAAATCATGCTTGGTGGGCAGGCCGACCTTGAAGATCCTTATAGCCACGTCATCAAAATCCCCATCAATCTCATTAAACATCTCCCAGTTCCTGTCCGAGTACATTTTCAGAGTCTCACTTTCTCACTTGGACATGGACAATAAAGAATCTAAGGGCCGAGGAACCTGACTACATGTAATAAAATGAGACCCAAGCGCTCGGGTGAGCTCCTTGAAGGAGTCAATAGAACCTACACCCAGACCATTAAACCACCTCATCAAATATCTAGCACATCAAGGTCTCATTCTTGAAATGTACAACCATTCTCTGGTTGAAGTGACTTACGTGCTCCACAAGATCCATACAACCATTGTTTATGGTGAACGTAGGCTGAGTGAACAGTCGAGGAAGTCTCCCTCCTTCAATCCTGCGTGTGAAAGGTGATCTGAAAATTTGGTTAAGTGCTCTACTCATTGCATCATTTCCTAAGCCTTTGGAAGATGAGCTTCTGTTTCTGTGCTCACGGTGGTAGTCATCATCATACAAGAAAGACTCACTGGGAGGAGTCCTTAATCTCTGTCTATAACTATCATCCTCTTTATCGTCAAAAGAGAAATTAGAAATGGAGGGAGTTCGCCTTTTCCATTCGTGGCACAACTTCATCTTTAAATGATCAATCTCCAGTTGTATGCCCTTAACATTTTTCACATGAGAGACGCGTCTCCCACCCTGAAACTGGCTTCTAGTATGGGTAGTGTGCACACTTCCTTCCCGGTCTCTTCTTTGTTCAAGATAACGAAAGTGATCTTGACGTTGAGACTCTATAGATTCTGCTTAGTTCAGACTTGAACCTACCATAGTTGAGCGTTAGACTCACTATAACACTAGAAATTCTCATAGACGACGCCAATTGTAAGAACGCAATTTGGGTCTTTGACCCAAGTAATAGATGAACTTAGGCCCGAAAAGCCCAATACAACGAATTTGTAGAGAGTGAGTTGGTAAATTGGGTTTTAATGAGTTGGACAATAAGTAAAGTGAATTCAGATGACAAGAAGAGGAAGATAGACTGATTTAAAAAGGAAATCATCCTCGACACAGTCTGAAGAGATCAGTTCTTATATATTTCTCTCAAGTTTGATTACAAATTCAATTCTTGATTGCTACAGTATTTTTCTCTTAATTTCTCAATCTCTTTTCCATGGAGGGTCTCTCACATTATATAGCTCCCTTTAGATGATCTTGGTCCTCCATTTGTTGATCATCCAGACCACTACCTAAGTGTTTGTCCCATCGGATGCCTTCTCTGGCCCTTTGTGAGTTAGGGTAGCCAATGAGTACTGTTCAGGGGTCTTCTCCACATAAATGTAGTCAAAAAGTTAGTTGCAGAGTATTTAATGCGATGGTAACAGCTTTTTCCTAGATATTTCTTCAGCCTCATTCTGTCCTGTTCCTTCCTGATATTTATCCTCGATTGTGGAATTGTCTAGAACGTTGTTGTTGGTGTCAAATCGCACGCTCTGACTTTGGCTTTGCTCAGCCGAGGAGGAATTCATCTTTGGATTGCCTCCCTGGATCATCGTTCCTTGGTCCCTCCCTTTATTTGTTAGTGCTGACCTTCATAACACGTTTATCCATCCGTGTACTGTAAGGTGTCCTCAGACCAAGCCCCAGGCCCAATATGCTTTGCTAGGCCCAATATCTCTACAGTTCTTATCCTAAAATAGGAAGAAAAATTTTGGTGAGTTGATACCAATGCTCTAACATTTATTTTTTATTTTTTTGAGAAATAAATGCTCTAACTTCGGGATGTAGATTGCAGCAATAACTTTGGCTGTAGATTGCAGCAATTAATTTCTTTACATCTAATAGAAAACCTAACTATCAAGCGAAATTGGGATTCCGATGATTTTCACACAAAAACCTGCAAGCGGAATTCTTGAGATGGGGCTCAATATAAGTCACCTGAGTTCAGGCCTAGCAAACTAGGGAACTTCAATTTTTGGGGAAAATGCGTTGTATTTATTGAGTTTGGTGATCTTTTAATTTTGCTTGTAAATTCGGTTGGTTAGGCCTAGCTTGCCACTGCGGTGACCAACGTGTTGCAACTTGCAAATGTAGTAGTTGCTAAGCCTTAGATTGTAATTTACTGCATCAGGCGAAAGGAATTAGTAAAGGATTACATTGTCAACGTACGATATTAGTAACTGCATGTCAGAACATCGAATAGAAAAGTCTTGGCCGGCATTCATATCAGCGTTGAGATCATATCGGCATTCATTTCAATCCGAGTATGGAAAAGATTCATAAATGTTTCTCATGCGCAAGCTAAATTGTGATTTGTGATTGATTTGAATTAAGCTTTTTTTTCCTTGCTAATAATGATTAATTTGTTGAAAAGCGTAGAAGGTTTTTATTTTGTTTTTCTTTTTTGTTTCCAGAGAGAGAGAGAGAGAGATATTATTCCAAAATCGGCATCATTAGCAGATCGATTGCCGTGGATCATTAGCATTGGGCGTCATTGTTGTGCCTAACCGCGCGCCTTATGTTAGGGATTTTTTTTTTTTTTTTTAAATTTATTTTATACTGAAGGCTTTTGCATGCATCCTAGGGGTGGGTTAGAGGGATTTTTTTTAGCAAACACGTCAGGTTACTCACTACACCTGGTTTTATTTATTTATTTAGGTAATGTTGACACATCTCGCTACGAAACTCACGGTTGATGTTGGGGAAAAATAATTTTTTTGACTTATTAAGACTTACTTTCTAGCCAGAGAGTTCACAAAACGAGTCAAGGGCTTCTTTCACGTTGCAGCAATTTTTCATGTTTGCTTTGGCAAATAATATCAGGTCATTCACAAAGAATAAATGCAAAGATGCAGGAAAATTTCTCAAAGCTCTCATATTTCCCATAGCTTTGCATCACATTTTATGAGATAAGGAAACTCAACAACTCCATACACATAATAAATAGATACAAGGACAAGAAAACCCAACAACTCCATACACATAATAAATAGATACGAGAACAAGGGATCTCCTTGTATTTATTAAGAGTTAGGGATGGTCTCTTTTTTATTAATTTAAAAAAAAAAAAAATCTTCAAATTGGACTTTAAGAGAAGGGCTTTCATTTCATCAAAGAGTAAGGGAAAAACAATTTCTGGCCATGGTTTGCACACATATATCCTTGTTGCCAAATTGGACTTTAAGAGAATGGCTTTCATTTCATGAAGGGTTGTATTTAAGATACGTGGCCATGGCTTGTACACATAATTAAGGTTCTTACAATATTAATTGCGCGGTTTCACCTAATTGGTTTGATTGACGTGGTTAGTTTACGATAAAACTGGCTCATACCAACCCATTAAAATTGATATTATAGCTGTTGACTAAGTGAGAATATAATATAACAGGTATATGTCTTCTATTATTGAAATTTGTAGCTAGTATTATTATGGCCAACTATCAAAAAGATAAAATTGTAAAGAGGTAGTTAACCATAAAAAAAAATAGTAATACACATTATAATAGCCAATAATGATTGTCATGTATGGCGCTAATTAATAATTATCTTATGTACTTGATATGTACATCCTACTTTCTTGTGTGTTATGCCTAGGGATGGCAATTTTGCCTCGCTCCTCATCACTTCGTCCTGCGCGGATTCTCCCCTCCCCGCAAAGGTGACGGGACGGAGATAGGGCAAGATTTTAACCCCGCACCATAGGGCGGGGTAGGGATGGGTTTAGACTTTTTAGACCCATCTTGCCCTACTCCTCCCCGTCCTTGCCCCGGCCCGCCCCACGTTGCTAAGGGTTATAATTGTAAAATTTTCATACCTTAAAACCTTACTATTTAAACAAACATATCAATATTAACTTATTTTATTCTACCAATTGTATTTCTCTACCTTTATTTTGTTATATGTTATACTATGATATTTTTTATTTTTATTTATATTTTTGTTATTGTCTTGTTAAATACTTGGATATATTATTCAATTTTTTCTAATTTTTTTTTTAATTTGATGGGATAAATTTAGTTGTAATTTCAAGTATATTTTTATTAATGAAATAAGTTTCATTAAAAAAAATTGTACTAGTTGTAGGGAAAATTAACAAAAAATATAGTTTTACGGAATGGGACGGGACTTCGCAAGGCCCCAAGGGGCGGGGATGGAGTGAAAAAGTTTTCCCCATCATGTGGAGTGGGGTGAGGATGGGGCAAAATAAAACTATGCGGGAGGGAGACGAAGACTCCATCCTTCAGCCCCACCTCATCCCATTGTCATCCCTAGTTATGCCCATCTCTTTTGTTAGGAATCTATTCCCCAAATGTGCTCATTCACTAGCAACAAAAATAAAAAGATCTTGATTATAAATGTTTAGGTGGCTACTTTATATGAATCTAAGGCAGCGTTTATTTTAGTTGAAAATGATTCTAGGAAATCATTTTACACTAGTCTATGCGTTTGGTAAGCATAGAAAATTGGGTCAAATGGAAATCAATTTTCGCGTTGACTGTAAAATAACCCCAGCAAGCCGGAAATGAATTTCAGGTTTTATTTTACCTTCAAATGATTTCCACCCCATGAAAATAGAAGAGAGAGATCGAGCACCAGAAGCAACCCTAGATCGCACCACCACCCCCAACCCTAGATCGCACTGGTCTCGTCGTACCCCAGCACTGATCTCGTCGCACCCCAGCACTGGCGAGATTGCACCGCCTAAAGCACGGCCCAAATCGCGTGGCCTGTAGCACCACCGAGATTGCACCCCAGCATCAGCGAGATCGCACCCATAGTCGCTGCTGGAAGCTCATCGACGCCGCCATTTAGATTGTCACCACCCAAGGCTGATCCACCCAAGACCAAGCTTGTTCTCCCTCTTGGTCAACATCACCGATCTGGCCGCCACCGACCACCAACCCACTCCACCCTCAAACCCACCCGATCTGGCCGCCGCCGTCCTTCATCCACTTTGATCTCTCTCTTTCCCGATCTATCTCTCTGTCCCTCACTCTGTCACTTTTTCTCCCTCCGATCTCACTCTTTCTTACTCTCCCTCAATGTTTTTATTTTGATTTTTGGTTGTGTTAAATGTATATTTTGGTTGTGTTAAGTGTATATTTTGAAATTTTCTGTAATAAAATTTGTTTGGATGCTGATAAAATGGTTAAGAAAATGTGAAAAATTTGTAGGAAAATAGCATTTTTAGAATGTTACCAAACACCGAAAATTTTTTTTCAAACTATTTTCCATTGCAGAACCAAATACTTGGATTTCATTTTCCTTACGGGAATTCACTTTCTCCTGCATTCATTTTACACTCGAAATTCGATTTACATTGAACCAAACGTAGCCTAAGTTTTAGATTTTTTTGTGTTTAGAAGCTCTTCTAAGAAGATTGGTATCAGATTCTCTAAAATACGATAAGAGGAGAAAATAGGGAAGCAAATATTAAAAAAAAATAAAAAATAAAAACCCAAAAAACAACACACATCTAACTACCTATCCTTACCTATTTTAGCATTGTTTATTCTCAAAATCAGTATTTTATAGTTTTCGTATCTTGATAACTGCAATAACGAAAAGTGAATATGTTGAAAATTGAGAGAAATAATAAATAAAAAAAATTTAAATGATATTTAAATGAAACAAGATTCATAATAGGAAATCGGATATGAGTTATATAAAGAATAAAAAAATAAAAAAATAGTTAGCTAAAAAAAAAAGAAAAAAAAAAAAGTAGGTTCTTACCCTGAAAATAGAGAGAATTTGGTGAGTTAATACCAATGCTTTAACTTTGGGCTGTAAATTGTGGCAATTAATTTCTTTACATCTAATAGAAAACCTAACTATCAAGAAAAATTGGGATTCCGATGATTTTCACCTATATAAAAACCTGCTACCCTTCTTGAGGGGATTCAACTTCAATTTTTGGGGGAAAATGTCCTATATTTATTGAGTTCGGTGATCTTTTAATTTTGCTTGTAAATTGGATTGGTTAGGCCTAGTTTTGCCAACTGCAGTGACCAACGTGTTCCAAATATATTAGTTGCTTTGAATTAAACCTTAGATTGTAATTTAAATGCACCGTACAAATGGAATTAGCAAAGTATTACATTGTTGGCGATATAGATCATATTGGAGCTATTATTTCACTAGAGTTGGGGTGGAATCATCAAATTTCAATCGTACGCATCGTAAGAGAAGCGCTGTATTTAAGAGTTAGGAATGTATCATTTTCATAGATTGCTTTAAAAATACTTCAAAATGGACTATAAAAGAAGGGCTTTCATCAAAGAATTAGTAAGGGAAAAAGACAGTGCCATGGCTTCAACTTGCACACATAAGGTTCTTGAACATTGCCAGATTTCTCCGCCTCCTGGCTCAGTTCCCACAACCTCTCTTCCACTCACATTCTTTGACATACCATGGGTTGGTGATATTCACGTGGAATGCCTTTACTTCTACGAGTTCTCCAACCCTACACAACATTTCACACAAACTATCCTCCCCACTCTCAAACACTCTCTCTCCCTCACTCTCCAACACTTTTACCCACTTGTTGGAAATCTCTTGTGCCCCCCACCTCCCACCAAACCTTATATCCTATACAACAATGGTGACTCAATCCCATTAACCATTGTAGAGTCCACAAACAACTTCAACCACCTTATTGGGAACCATCCGCGAGATATCATAGAATTAGATCATCTTGTTCCAAAGTTATCACCAATTCAAATTTCCAATGAAACATTTGTGTTCCCTCTTCTAGCCTTAAAAATTACCATTTTTCCCAACTCTGGCATTTGCATTGGAATTACAAATCTGCACGTAGTTGATGGATGGACCTCTCTCAATTTCATGAAATCATGGGCGTCAATTGTAAGTGCCGGAGGAGAATCGATCATGACTCGTCTTGAAAAGTTCCTACCATACTATGATAGGGATGTGATCAAAGACATAAATGGTGTGGAGGCCATTTTGATGAATGAGTATTTCGGATTGAGATCAACGTGGAAAGATTCTATTCTAGGTAACACCAGTGCTCTTCCTTTAGACCATGTCCAGGCAACATTTGTACTAAGTCGGGCACAAATCCAAAGCCTAAAAAAGTGGCTGTTCGCTCAGAGCAAGAATGAAAATGGTTCGACCCCACAACATTTATCAAGATTTGTGGTAACATGTGCTTTCATATGGGTTTGCTTGATCAAGACTCAAGATGAAATTGGAGCTATTAGTTCCAATGATGTTGATGAGATTTACCACTTTGTCTTTCCAGCTGACTGCCGAGAACGCCTCGAGGTTCCAGTGCCCATGACTTACTTTGGAAACTGCTTAGCTCTTTCTGTTTCAGCAGCCGAGAAGAGTGAGCTATTGGCAGAGAATGGTGTGGTTGTAGCAGCAAGAGCTATAGAAAAAACAATTTCTATGATACAAAGTGAACCATTAAAAGGTGCTGAGAGATGGATTTCTGATTTAATGAATCTATTAAAAATTGGGCGTCTTTGCACTGTTAGTGGCTCACCAAGTTTGGGCTTTTATGAGAGTGATTTTGGGTGGGGGAGACCAAAGAAAGCCGAAGTAGTGACCCGTCCAATGAACATTTCTCTTGCTGAGTGTGGAAATGAGAAAGATGGCATCGAGATTGGATTGTTGCTAACCAAGTCTGCAATGGACACTTTCAGTTCTATATTTGAACAAAGCCTAAATTTTCTCCATTGATATGGACGCTTATGTCTAGCTACACAGCTGCATGTAGCAATGTTATCTAAGTCATATGTCTTGCAAGCGTATTTAGTGTTTATCTAAATAAATCAGTTCCTTTCTTTTCAATTGTGGTTCGTTACTTTTCTTGGAAACTGATTTGTTCCTCTGTTCTTTTGCCCAATGATTGTTCCATATTGTCCTTGGGCAGAAGGTTTGCTTTAATTTGTTTTTCTGTTATTAGTAAGTGAAGGGGAAGCTATTAATATACGAAAAGTTTCAATTTTGATTAGTCTAACCGTAGAATATGGCTTGAATTAGGAGTTCGACTCTTTATTAGATTTGGATAAGAAAGAAATTTTATTCTTTTTGGTTACTTGAAGTTATCAAGTTTTATTAGAAGTCTTGTCTACCACTTGATTTTGAGTTTTATTTAGAATAGGAGTGATTCTCCTTTTGTGTGTGAAAAAGAAGTTTAATCCTTCTTAATTTTGGATATTCTAGCCTACTTAAGTCTCTTACATAAGCATAGTGTTGCTATAGAAAATTAGAAAGAAAGAGATGAGAGGGTGTGAGAAAAAGAGGCTCTCTCTTGGTTTGGTTATTTGATATTTGTGGGTTACAATTTGGAATTGTGAGAGAGGTTTTGTTGCCGCTTGGTTTTGGTTCTGCATTTTGGTGATTTGCTCTCTCTTGGTGCGTTGCAACTTTTGGATTTGTTTTGTAACTCTTTCTTTGGTTTTTGTGTAATTCGTATTTGGTATTTGTGAACTTTAGGTTCTTTGTTTTGTATTTGTGAGAGAGAGTTATTTTGGTGTATTTGGGATTTGGGTTTGTGAGAGTGTCTGTACACTAATTTGTATTACCTCAAAATTTGATATAGTGAAATTTATTCGTCGTTGCTCGTGGATGTAGGCTATTGCCGAATCACGTAAATTTTGGTGTTTTGGATTAATTTTCTTCATTCCTATTGTTTGTTTGGAGATCTTTCTTAAACCTGAAATATTTTCACAATTAATTTTGGTAATTTGAGCTTCCGGTATTTTACAACACTAACTTTATAAATACTAAAATTATTGGGAATGTTATTTACATCTTCCATGCACGATGGTTTTGGCGGAATATTGATTAAATTTTAAGTTTTTAACATTTTGTTGAGGGTTTCAAAGAAAATAAAATTTAGAGGAACAATGCTAAAATGGGCACTTGAAGAGCTAATTTCAGCGTTAAATCAACACGTGAAGAGAGACTGTACCACATATGAAATCAACAATTCAACAGTCAATTTCATCTTTTCACGAAAGCGGCACTTGAACTGCCATTTCATCTTAAAAAGTGGTGTGTAGGTCATGCCTGGTAATGAACTCGACCCCTTTGATTGATTTTTGTTAGGTTGATGGATTCTCATAGATTTTATTTTATTTTATTTTTTCAATACTTGGATTGGTTTTTTATTTATTTGTTTATTTATTTTTATATGAGGATTGGATCCGTTTGAAAAAGTATTTCAATCCAGGTAATTTGGTAATTTACAGTCTTCCATCAATTGTTCTAAGTTTGGAAAAGATTCACGAATATTAATCATGAGCAAGCTAAATAGAAGATTATTTATTTATTTATTTATTTATTTATTTAAATGTTAAATAGTTTTTTAAAAGATTAGAAATATGATAGTTACAAGAGAAAAAAGAAAAAAAGAAAAAAAAGTGAAGTTGTGACTTGTGATTGATATGAATTAAGCCTTCTTTTTCCCTTCTTGCCAATAATGATTTTATTGAAAAATATAAATCTAATTTGGATGATTGTTTCCAATTTAATTTAATTTTTTCACAAATAAAAAACACACAACAACTTATGCTTTTTAAGATGTGTTGGGTAGTAACCAATAAGGCATTGGTTCTAACTAACTTAATTGGTGAAATTTCTTATCATCGAATAAGAAATTTAGGGTTCAAATCCTATATATACAAAAAAAAAAAATTGATGTCTTATCCTTATAATAAAAAGCAATTATCATAAAGTATATATCATGGGTTACACTTTTATTGTATTTTAATATAAAAAAAAATAAAATAATAAAAAGGGGGGGGGGGGGGGGATAAGGCATTATATGTGGTCATTTTTCTAATTGCAACAATATTATATATGGTCCTTACATATACATTCCTACCATTCATTAAATTCACATGCCACCAATGTGGCCACTATAAATCCACTTTTACTTATATAACAAAGAATAAAACATAACTCCCGTACCAATTTAGAAAAGATATGACATAATTTTGACACCATAATGAGATTCATGAAAAAATATTTAAAATATGAAGAAAAAATAACACAGAATAAATGTGATTGAGCCTAGACCTACATTTTAGTAGATATTCCCTTGATGAATATATCTTTACAATTAAGGTCTAAGTAGAGCACTCACATCCAGTTATACAAAATGCATATAAATATAGTTTAGATTATATTGTAGGATAAAATCACCATAAACACACCTACATTAAGTTATGCATCACAATTCAAATTTTTACATGATACTACAAAATCATCTATTTTTACATAAGCACTGTAGTTTATGCATACCATTCTTTTCTATTTTTTATTTCTCTCTTCCTCTCTCCTCTCCCATTCTCTCTCTCTCTCTCTCTCTCTCTCTCTTGATAAAATAACATTATTTTATATGATTAATGGGCTGTAAAGTGTATTGTTGAAATGGTTATGTAAAATACAATAAAGTTGGTTTTAGTGATGCAAAATGTTTTTTTCTTTTTTTTTTTTTTTTTTTTTCTTTTTTTTTTTTCTTTTTTTTTTTTTTTTTTTTTTTTTTTTTTTTGACATTTCAGATGTGAATGCTAAACAATGAAGTCATGAAGCTTTCTCTTCCTAATCGAGAGATACGAGAGAACTTAGAGAGAGAACGTCTGAAGAGGGGGATACACTAGTGAGGAGCACTAAAAAATTCAAGGATGACAGATATGTACCACCTGAAACGCCTGCGCTAGGAACTGGGTTGACAAAACAGAGTGCTGGAAGCTATAAGGACAGATTACTGGGATCCATTCCTGGGGCGTATGAGCAAGCTTTTGGCTTAGACTCAACCATGCATGAAGACTATGCATTTGATGTAGAAGAGACAAGCCTAGAGGAGGGGGTGGCAGCAGTCGGGGTGTCTAAAGAAGATAAAGCAAGGATGAGAGCCCCATGGAATTTGACACTCATTGTGAAAACGTTTGGTAGAAATGTTGGTTTCTTATATCTATCAACCGAAATTTGAACACCGTGGAACCCCATGGGTAAGATGGACTGTATTAATGTAGGGCATGATTATTTTTTAATCAGATTCAAACTCCAAGCTGATTTGGAATCAGTTCTCAGAGGTGGGCCTTGGTTTGTGGGGTCACAATTCCTTGCAATCAGGCAATGGGAACTAGACTTTATTGCATCTAGTGCAACCTCTTCCTCTATGCTAGTATGGGTTAGGCTTCCAGAGCTTCCCATAGAATATTACGAGCCTATTATGCTGAGAAAAATTGGCCAATCTATAAGACCTATGTTAAGGATTGATGCCCATACAATCAGTAATTCAAAGGGTAGATTCACCAAACTTTGTATTCAGGTGAACCTGGAAAAGCCACTTACTAGAAAAGTTATGGTGGGCAAGTTGGCAATAAAAGTACAATACGAAGGGATTAACTCCTTATGCTTTGCATGTGGGCGCATTGGGCATCAAAAAGAGGTTTGTCCTGCATTAATCAAGTAGTTGGAAAAACAAAGAAAGTGGGGAGGTGGGGCAAAGTAACCAAGAAACAGTGAGAATAGCCCAAAAGGGTAATGTTAGGACATATATGTTTTAACTTGTTTAAGAACATATGTTACTTAGTTATGTATATTGGCTAATCCTTTGACAAAACGCACTTTGCTTATAATTGGGTAGTTCTAGGTGTTTTTAATACTTCAAGAAACAATGTTTCAAGGTCAAGTGTTGAAGTCATCAAGTCTGTCCAAGAGAAAGCAAGTTGAAGTGCAAAATTTATAAAGCTCGACACCTCTCGACAGCTACCTCGACACCTGCTATCTGTCGAGATTTAAAAAGTCAGATTTCCAATCTGATTTTCTTGGGATCCATGAATATGTTTTTGGGCCCTCTTTTCTTCTAACCCTAAACATATAAAAGGATTATTTTAAGAGCCGTTTTGGTTGACACAAGTTGCATTATCATTGAGCAATCTCTGTTTAAGCAAATTGTGATCAACAGATGAAGTTCTTGACCTAGGTCATCTTCCATCAAGAAGTTGCTGTGTATTTGCACCATAGGGTTTTGTAACCAAGCATCTTCCTGCTATTCATCAGAAAGGATGATCTGAAGAACTTTGCAGCCAACCATTCTTCATCAGTTGGTGTTCTAAAGTCGCGTACTTGGATCCGCGCATTGGTTAGTCACGTACTTGGGAGCTGTGCATCAAAGGTGGAGACTGTCACTACAGATCAAGTCCAATTGGGTATTGGGGTAAGGGTTCAACTGTAGGTTGGTAAGGTACTGGGGATTCCTTTACTTGTAACCGCTTGATTTGATAATAGTGGAGTTTCGGGAGTGGTGACCTGAAAATCACCCGGTGGGGTTTTTGCCATTAGGGTTTTCCCCATTCGTAAACAAATCACCGTGTTATTTATTTTCCGCTGCATATTTAGTTGATTGGTGATTTGTTTGTGCTTCCATAAAATTGCATGATTAATTGATTAATTAATTACTTGGCTAAATTAATTAATTAGGGTTAATCACAAGGGGTCTTTCAGATTGTGACCTATCAGGTAAAGGGAAAGGGAAAATCTCAAGTCAGATAGTTAAATCCCAACGAGAACCAAACTACTCCGAAACCAAGGATATGGAGGATAATGCAATTTTTAACTTTAGTGCAGGTTGCAACAGGCCACCATATAAGACTTTCAGTGGGTATCCATATAGCTCCAAAAGTAATATTTCAAGCTCCCAGAAAGCTTCAGTATCTAGAAATGGCAACTCCCCCAGATCGGTGCGCAATTAATATGAAAGGCAAGACCATCACGCTAGGGGACTCAACAATAAACAAAATTCGCAGAGATCCAACAATGATCATGGGGTGGTACGAGACAGAATCCATGGAAGCATGGATGAACATCTTCCCACTAACGAAGCTAAGTCGACGGTTGGGAGACCTACTAATGGTAGAAGAAGCATGGATGACAACCCTGAATCCATGGTGGAACTTCATCATGGACCGCCCATGCCTTTAACCGCTGGGGAAACACACCTCAGCTCACTCAAAGGAGCACTAGTTTTAGCCCCTCTCGGAACGATTACTCAGTTCCTTAGAGGAGAAGAACCTGTAGCCAGAGATCAGACAAAGGAAGATTCTGCAAGAAACTCCCATAGAGTTTGTAATGATGGGGAACCTATTCACGGTAAAGCTTCTACAATTCTCTATGAAGAACATTGCATGCATACTGGTCACCAGAACCAACCAAGCTCCGTTGGGCATTCTCAAGCACTCGATCAACCTCTTTCCAGGGATCCTAGACAAGAAGATAGATTTGACTCAAGTATGGATGTTGAGGGAGGTGGGGGAGGAGCCATCTCCAACCTGGTTTAATTCCAGGACCAATCTTTTTCCAATAATGAATATCATTACCTAGAACTGTCGGGGTGCAATGAAACCCAACTTTAAGAAAACTTTGCTTGATCTTGTGGCTTGGCATAGGCCTATTATTATGGCGATTACTGAACTCGTATGGGTGGAGAGCAAGCTGATGCAATTATCCGAACCCTGCCTTTTGATGGGACCTACTTAACGGAGACTTGGATATGCAGGTGGGATATGGCTTTTATGGAATTCTGATTTTGTGGATGTTGAAATCCTCTCAGTAATGGAACAGGAGATTCATGCTTTAATCCAGGTAAATTCCTCTTCCTTAACCTGGTTAATTAGTGTTATATATGCTAGTCCTAGATTTGCTGAAAGATGTATTCTATGAAATAACCTTAGAATTATAGCTAGTAGACACAACTTGCCTTGGCTTGCATTAGGAGACTTTAATGATGTTTTATTAGAAGATGAGAAATTTGGCGATAATGGGATTTGTGGCAGAAGGGTCAGAGCTTATCAAGAATGTATGAATGAATGCAAGCTTTTGGATTTGGGTTTTTCTGGGCCAAAATATACTTGGACCAACAAGAGGGATGTGTCCAACCTGATTCAGTAGAGGCTTGACAGAGGGTGGGCTAACATAGAGTGGAAACTAAATTTTCCTAAAGCTGCTATTTCTCACCTTCCTAGAATTAATTCGGACCATTGCCCTGTCCTATTAAATTTGGAAGGTCCTAATATGGGAAGAGGGGAAAGACCATTTAGATTCCAACCTTTTTGGTTAAGCCATCCTGAATTTCCAGCAGTTGTTAGACAAGCTTGGGAAGGAAATGAGCATCAATTGCCTTTTGCTATTGCTGAATTTGTGGTTTTGGCTAGAATATGGAACAAAGAAGTGTTTGGGAATATTTTTGGAAAAAGAAGAATTTTATGGCTAGGTTGTTGGGGGTTTAAAGGGCTTTAGCTAGTCAACCATCACAAAGAATGATCAATCTGCAAAGTGTGTTATCTGATGAGCTCAATGGAATCCTTGCTATGGAAGAAGAATTATGGGCTATGAAGTCTAGGACTAACTGGCTCATACAAGAGGAAAGGAATACTGCTTACTTTCAACTATCTACACTGGTTAAACGTAGTAGGAACTATATTGTGAGCATAAAAAATTCCTTGGGAGATTGGATTACTGAGATTGAGGAGGTCAAAGATGTTTTCCAACAAGGCTTTGTAAATCTGTATCAAATTGAACAATGTTGCTACAAATGGGAATGCCCTACCCTTAATGTTTTGGGTAGTAGACTGTCAAAGGAGGATGCTGTGAGAATTGCATCTCCTCCATTAGATATGGAAATTTTGAAGGCATTGAACACTATGAAGCCATTCAAAGCTCCTGGAGTAGATGGGTTGCATGCAGGTTTTTTTCAATGCTTCTGGATGAGTGTGGGGGAATCTGTTAAGGAGGAGGTGAAGGGTATTTTTTCTAGCTACTGTATGCCCCCATACCTTAACCAAACCTTAGTGGTGCTAATCCCTAAAAGAAATGGGCCCTGAATCCATTGGCCATTACAGACTTATTAGCCTATGCAATACGGTCTACAAAATTGTTACTAAAATTCTAGTTCTTCAACTTAAAGCAGTCATAGCTTCACTTGTTTCTCCTATACAAACAGCCTTTATTGGGGGCAAAAGAGGCACAGACAACGTCATCATTGCTCAAGAACTTGTTTACTCTCTAAATTAGAAGAAAGGGAGGAGGGATACATGATTATTAAGATTGATTTAGAAAAAGCCTATGACCGCTTGGAATGGAGCTTCGTGAGAACTTTGCTAAATAATATCGGGTTTTGTCAAGAGACCATCAAGCTAATTATGAGTTGTATATCATCTACTTCCACATCTATTTTGTTTAATGGTAGTAAGATGGAAGAGTTCAAACCTTCGAGAAGCATTCGGCAAGGCAACCCCATCTCTCCCTATATATTCATTCTTTGCATGGAATTCCTTGGGGCTTTTACTGATAAGAAGTGTGCAGATAGAGAGTGGGACAAAGTTAAAGCTTCGAAGAATGGTCTTGGATTCTCCCACATGTTCTTTGTCAATGATCTGCTTCTTTTTGCCAAAGCAAATTCTCAAAACTGCAATGCAATTAAGGAGGTACTTGAAGAATTTTGCGGACTATCAGGTCAGAAGGTTAGTCAAGAAAATCAAAAAATTTCTTCTCCCCTAATGTTCCTGAAGATACTAGAGAGTTAATTTGCAACCAACTCCAAATTAAGGCTACTTGTGATCTTGGAAGATACTTGGGATTCCCTATACTTCACAAAGGTAAAATAGTCGTGCCTTCCATTTTGTGATTGAGAGAGTTCAAAGTAAGCTTGAGGGCTAGAAATCCAAGCTTCTATCACCTGCAGGCAGATTGGTACTTATTAAATCTGTTACTACTCTGATCCTAGAGTACTTTATGCAGTGTATATCTTTCCCTTCCAATGTTTGCAACTCCATTGACAAGATCATCAAGGACTTTTTATGGGGCTCTTCACCAGAACATAGGAAAATGCATCTTGTGAATTGGAACAGAGTTACCCTACCCAAGGAGCTTGGTGGGCTGGGTATTGTACAAATGAAAGCTAGAAACTTGGCCTTGCTAGCTAAACTTTGCTGGAGATTAGCCTCAAATTTAGAAGCACCTTGGGCTTTGATGTTAGCAAAGAAATACCTCACTCTAACTAGGATTAATAGCCCGAAAGTCTATAGACCTTGTTCTCGGGTTTGGACAGCTTGTAAAGAGGGAGGAAAAATCTTTAATCGAGGGTTAAAATGGAATGTGAAGAATGGGAGATCAGTCTAGTTTTGGAGGGATTTTTGGCTGTCATCCGGGGCTTTGAGACATCAAATGGTAGGTCCCCTCACAGTTAATGATGAGTGTTGAGGTCCAAAATTTCACAACAAAGCCCATTCCATAAAAAAATAAAGAAAGCCCAATTCGTGCAACAAGAAGAATTGACATCAAGGCCCTTTGTATGTTCAGATTTCCAGCAAAAAAGGCCATTAAAAAAGTCCAGCAAATTCCAGTGAAAGAACTGGGCTGGGATCCCCAGAGGCTACCAGATGCTCGGGATCCTCGGGACGTGCAGCACAGCTAAAGTGGGATTGAGACAGCTCAAAAGGAGTACCACGAAATACAAGAAATGAAGAACAACTATGTCCCTCTCAAGCACCCAGTGGTGCAACAAAGAATCAGAAAGCTTGGAGAGTAACAATTCATGAACAAAAGGCTGGTACCCCGGGGAACCTAGAATGAAGAACTATAAAGGGAAGTGGCTACAAAACCTTCAACCAGCAGAAAAGGATTCTGCTTACTTGGGAAAAATGACAACAAGGAGGACAACCAAAAAGCTAAGTCCAAGAGGTAAAAGGACTTGAAAGAACAGAGGGTAAACATCAGCTATCCAAAATGGAAAGCCAGTAAGTGGCTTTTAGGAAAACAGGACTAAAAGATGAAAACTATGAGAAACAGAGAAAGAATCAACGGTCAGAAATGGCTGGCATAACAGAGGCTCTGGTACCTAAAGAGCCAAGGGGGAAGAATCAATGGTATCCAAACCCTAAAATGACACTATAAAAAGAGGGAAGTAGCCAACATTAAGAGAGGGGGGGAGGCAGAATAGAAAAACCAGAAGGGAATCGTTAAGATAACTCTGTAAAACTCAAAGAAAACAGAGGAACCGCTCCCGGTATCCCAAAAACAGCCACTATAGCACATGCTCGGATTCAACAAATTCAAACTTTGCAAGTCTTGGAAGCTTGAATAGCTATCAAAGTCTGTAATTTTTGAACTTAGTTGAACCTTGTATCACGTGAATATAGAACTATAGGAAGAGCTCTGTAAAATCAAAAGAAAACAGAAGAACCGCTCCCGGTATCTCAGAAACTGCCACTATAGCACATACTCGGATTCAACAAATTCAAACTTTGCAAGTCTTGGAAGCTTGAATAGCTATCAAAGTCTGTAATTTTTGAACTTAGTTGAACCTTGTATCATGTCTTAGTGAACATATTGTAATCCACAATCAAGAAAAATAATGAAATACCTCATATTGATTTGAGGACCTCTAACAATTATTTGGTGTATTCCTTTATTACATTGTCTTCCTTTACTATTTCTTGCTAAAATCCTTCTCACCTAACTATCTTGGAAGGCAAAACCTAAGCAAAGCCACTTGGACTTGAGTTCCAAATCCCACAAGTCTTGTGCAAAAGCACTAAGTTTGTGAGAATTGGGGCCAGAATTCTCGTGGCTAAATCATTCTCATGAAACTCATTTACATATATGTATATGTATTAAAATGTATATCCTAAATCTAAGAAACTAACAATTATTTGAAGATATGTGTAGTGTGTTTTTTTATGTTGCACCCATAGAGGTATAGGGAAAGGACAAAGCTCTATTGTATAATAAACATGGAAAAGATCATATATATTTCAGAGAAACAGAGCATTCTGGGTTCTTACAGGCCTAATACGCTTCGGGATCTCATGACAGTATGCCCAGGATCCCACGATAGTACACCCCGGGGTACCAAGAGGAATTGCATTTTTCATCTTGAGGAGTTTTATGTGACTTGCGCACAACTTGGTTCATAATCAGCCCCATTTACCTGCGGTGAACCAAGCCCAGTCTACCAAAACAACAAGTATTTGGACCCGAGATCCTTGTCTCTACTTGGGCCTATGTGCTAAGAAAAAAAGCACACTCACAATGAGAAGCTCACAGTGAGAGATGTTCTCAACTTTAAGGGAGACCTTGAAAGTTGTATTTCTTTTACTATTCCTGAGAATATTCTGCTCCAAATGAAAGCCACACCTATGGCTAGTGATCCTAGTATGCAAGACACCCTAGTTTGGGCTTTCTTTAAGGATGGCTCATTTGATCTCAAATCGGCATACCTTTTGGCAAAAGATTTAAATCTTTTGAACCTTAATACTTCCAATGGAAAATGGGTTTGGAAAGCAACTACCACACCCAGAATTAAATTCTTTCTTTGGCTGTGTTACCATAAAAGTATTCCAACTCGTGAAGTTTTAGGTTCAAGGGGCATAAATCTTGACACGACATGTGAACTGTGTGACCAGGCCATGGAATCCATATCCCATGTCCTAAGGGATTGTATTGGCGCACAAAATTTTTGGAAGCTGATTAGCATCCCTGGTAAGCACCATGATTTCTTCCTACTCGATCTTGAGGAATGGATGAAAGTGAACTGCTCCTTAAAGAGTACATCAAGGCACCATCAGCTGCCTTGGAAGATTGTTTTCTCGTTTGGTATTTGGCAATTATGGAATCAAAGGAATTATATTCTATTCTCTTTTGGTACGGTGACTGGAAACATCCAGGACCTTTGTATTAAAAAGAGTGTTGAATTCTTTGCAATTGTCGGTGACAAACCCAACAAGAATCTAAGAACTAATATTTAGGTGAAGTGGACCAAACCTCCTGTGGGGTGGCTGAAGCTAAATACAGATGGATCTGCTATTGGTAATCCTGGGATAACAAGTGGTGGAGGATTGATTCATAATGAGAATGGTGATTGGATTATGGGATTTGCTAGATCATTGGGAATAACTTCTGGAGTCATGGCAGAGCTATGGGCTTTAAAGAATGGTCTCACACTCAACTTAGAATTGCTAACCTTTGTGTAGAGCTTGATGCTGAGCTTATTGTTTACTCCTCAATAATTACTCAATAAATAATCTCATGCAAGAGCCTTTGCTTGGTGATTGCAGGACCCTATTGAAGAGATTCCATAGTACAATTGTCTAGCACATTTTCAGGGAGGCAAACCAATGTGCTAATGCATTGGCTAAGTTTGGAGCAACCCTTTTGTCGGATTTTGTTAATTTTGTTAACCCATCGCCTGTGGTGGAGGATTTGCTGGCTTTTGACAAAGCTGAGCTTTTTTGTAACAGACTTAGTAGTACTTAATCTATTTCAGTGTTGGTTTACCCAAAAAAAAAAAAAAAAATGAAGTCATGCATTTATGATTATTTATAGCAGGCTCCTAGACTAACAAAGGCTTTTCTAATATTGTTTTGTGCACACTTTCACTTGTTCACCAAGCTGGCCACCCAATTAAATGAAGTGCAAATAAAAGATTGGAATTATGGCCAGATAAGTACAATGCTATAGGCTTGAATGCTAATTAAGAACAATGCATGTCATACTTTCAGAGGCAACTAATTAGAAGCATGGCATATATGAAGATGAAGATGTATGACTAGAAAGAAAATTGATAGAAAATGCTTGATTTTAAGGAAAGCAGAAAACCAAGTGACCCAAGTGTAAAAATAGAACCATGTGCCCATGTAGTTGAAATCATATAGAATGCATTTAAAAAAAAAAAGAAAAACTGATCTAGATACTATCCATGATAAGAAATAAACTATGATGGACCCTGTAAAGTGGCTGGTAGTAGTGTTGAAACAAAGGATCCTGAATCGATTATTGGATAAGCGGAAGCCACAAACAACTAGGATTGATAATTAATGGAAGTCACATGAGATGGGCTCTGATACCATGTTAGAAAAGATAAAACAAAGTTTGAAACCAAACTAGAAAAGATAAGAGATAACTTAGGTCAAATGATAAATCAGTGCACGAGAAAGTAATTAAGAAGGAGAAAATATAGGAAATTTAACTTAGTTCAGCCTAATAGGTATACATCCATAGCGAGAAGCTGTTAGTGGCTACATATTTACAATTAGGCTCCATGTATTAAAATGAATATATTGATAGCTATTTATGTTAGGTTAAATAACTAAACTAGCAGTACTAGAACTACAAGTGAGAATACAATTGAACACAGATGGGGCTTCCGGTGGCAATCCGGGAAGGGCTGGAGGTGGTGGACTGATAAGAAACAGTGCTGGTGAGTGGGTCAGGGGGTTTGCAAGGAGTATTGGATCAACTACAAGCATTATAGCAGAGTTTTGGGCTCTAAGAGATGGTCTACAATTGGCCATTCAGCTTGGTGTTCAATATTTGGAAGTGGAACTTGATGCTAAAGTTGTATTAGATGTTATTAGTTTTGGAAACTCCCCCACTGTTGCTTATTCTTCCTTGCTTTTTGATTGCAAATTATTGCTAGAGAAGATTCCTCACTGCACTGTGAAGCATGTATTTAGGGAGGCAAATAGAAGTGCTGATGCACTTGCTAGAATGGGCTGTAATTTGCAGGATGATCTTGTATTTTTTGATTTTCCCCTATCTGATGTAATTGCTGCCTTAGTGAGTGTAGACAAAAATGGGGAAACGGTTTGTAGACATGTTGCCAACTTAGCCATCTTGGCTATTTAGTTTTTTATATATATATTTCCTTTTAACCAAAAAAAAATTACTTTGCTTGTACTCCAAGTAAATATAGAATTATTTTACTTGCATTTAAAGAGAAATTAGATAGAATGAACCTAGATTAAATTTATATAACAACTTTAACTAGGATTGAACATATAAGATTAGTTTTAGATACATACTTCAAGAGATTGTACTAATAATATAGGCGAAAATAGCATTTTGGTCTTTACATTTTTGGCTAATTCGCATTTTGGTCCCTACATATTTTATCTTCCTATTTTGGTCTCCAAAACTGAAAAATCGTTCTCAATTTAGTCCCTACAATTATTTTACCAACAAAAATTGCATACATAGCAGATGAAGTGCACCACTAACACACTAAATGTGACGTGATCATTAAAATAATATTAAAAAAATTATTTGGCATTTAAAAAATGCCACTTTAGCAAGAAACATGAATATTGTTGTGCTAGTTTTACTCCATTGTAATGCGAATTAAGAAGAGTTGTTTAAGTTAGATTATTTTGTTATTTGAATAAATGTTATGTTATTGTAACATTAGAAGTTGGCAGTTTAGGAGCCCTTTGTTTTAGCACTTGGTTGGGATAGTGGGTCAGTTTATTTCAATGATTTTGTGGATTTGCAAGTGTGGGATTTCTGGGTCCGAGTAATTTTTTTTGGTTTGATTATTTGTTTAAAATGAATTTGTTGATTATGTTAGAATTTGTCCAGTTTGACCATGAGTGGTTGGGTATGTCTTAATTTGGTTTTGATCATGGTTTTGTATGTGTTTTTGCATATTTGGTTGCTAAGTAAATGAAAAAAAAAAAAAAAAAAAAAATTGGGTCTGAGTTACCTTCTCTTTTTACTCACTCTGTTCATACACTCTCCTTACTGCGCACCATTTTTTTCCAACCCCCTTCTTCTCCAAACTTCCTGCATTTATAGGCCATAGTTTAGTGGAGAGGTCATAATTACTTGCCAACGAGTGCAACCGGCGGTCCACTATTATCGATCGTAAGTGGGTGGTCAGGTAGGAGTGGGAAATTATGAGGGTGGCGTTGGAACTTGGTTCCTGCCTCCACGATAGTCCTCGGGAGCGGTGGCTCTCTGGGGCGCGGCCGGGTAGGTACAGTGCAGGTCTTCCCGTGAGTCAAATATCTACTACTCCATGGAAAGGTGTTGCCGAGAAACGATGAAGAAGCAAGGCTCGGGCTTGCAGTACGCGTGGCCCGGGGGTGGGCTGCCGGGTATAAGGGGATTGGCCCCATGGGCCATATACCCAGGCCAGGGCCCAAGGCCCAATGTAGGATATGACGCGGGGGCCGTACAGTTGATTATGTTAGAATTTGTCCAGTTTGACCATGAGTGGTTGGGTATGTCTTAATTTGGTTTTGATCATGGTTTTGTATGTGTTTTTGCATATTTGGTTGCTAAGTAAATGAAAAAAAAAAAAAAATCTTGAATTTTTAATTTCAAGAAAATTGTAAAGTTATGATTTACAACTATGCTTTTGTTAGATTTAATTCCGTGTTAAATTTGATTGTATTTTGTTCAATCATTTCCTTGTATTTTTTTGAGATTTAATGTAAGGGTTGGGTGTAAGAGTTTGGTGAAGATTTGTGAAAAAAGTGGAGTTCGCGACTAGCTTGCAAGTGAACAACCTATGAAAGGCCACGTGAGAAGCACATGCTAGAGTCTGAACAGTTTTTGACAGGCTGTATTTTATGAGTCTCTTTGCGACTCAGGCCAAGTCGTGAGTGACCCACGAAACCACTACCTGAACCTTTTTGAAATGTGTTTTTCTCTTCTTCTTTTTTTACCCACACTATATAAACCCATATTACCCACGAAATTGTAAGGAGCTTTTAAGAGAGAAAACCCTAACAATATACTTGAGAGTTAGAGATTGTAAACCCACAATTATCTACACAATCTCTCTTAGTTTTCCTCTACTCCTACCTTTCAAATTACAAATCCTTGAGAAGTCCTAAGTCCAAACACTTATCTCACCCATTTTGAGTGTTAAGAGAAGATTTGGTAGCATGGGAAGCATTGGAAGAAGCAATAGAATCACAGATGCAATTTGGAGCTAATTGCGGTATCTAGATAGCTTTTTTTTACCCACACTATATAAACCCATATTACCCACGAAATTGTAAGGAGCTTTTAAGAGAGAAAACCCTAACAATATACTTGAGAGTTAGAGATTGTAAACCCACAATTATCTACACAATCTCTCTTAGTTTTCCTCTACTCCTACCTTTCAAATTACAAATCCTTGAGAAGTCCTAAGTCCAAACACTTATCTCACCCATTTTGAGTGTTAAGAGAAGATTTGGTAGCATGGGAAGCATTGGAAGAAGCAATAGAATCACAGATGCAATTTGGAGCTAATTGCGGTATCTAGATAGCTAGTGAAGAAATAGCTCAGTGAAGCTCGTTGGTAGCTAGAACTTGGAGGGTTCAAGTACATTTGGTAGATTAGGCTTGGAGGATCTTTTTCATATTCGTGTACTCTAACTTTATTCACTAGTGGATCGATTTCGACTTAGATGGCTGCGAAGAAGTTTTTCGTTGAGTACTTCGATTTTCTCTTCGATAATACGTCTTAGTGTTATCTTATGTTTGCCTCTCTCTTCCCTTACTCTTTAAGCTTTACTTTTATTGTTTATTGTATATGCTTATGCTTTAGAGAGTTGTTCCGGTTTTATTGCATTACACTTACTCTTATTCTGCACTTAGTTAAGTAGGGTAAAAGCAATCTACCGTTAGTTTTTATTTGGGAATCTAAACAGGTAATAGTGTTTTCACACTATTTGAGCTTTCAGTAACCAAACTTGTTCTTTGGAGAAAAACATAAATAACATGACTGTTCAACATGAATGTTCTTCCCAAAAGAATAATGAAAAGAAAAAAAAATTATTTAATTAGATTGTAGGTTTTTTTAAAAAATTTATATGTTTTTAATTTTCCAATGGCTTTTTTATTTATTAAAATGTTGACGTGACATTTTTTAAAAGTTAGATATTTTTTTAATATTATTTTAGTGTCCATGTCAAAATTAAGCATGTTATGCACTCTATTTGCCACATAGGCTATTTTTGTTAGTGAGATGACAGTAAAAATTAAATTGTGAACGATTTTTCATTTTTGGGGACCAAAATATGAAGAGTTAAAAAGTAGAGATGAAAATGAAAAATTAGCTGAAAATATAAGTACCAAAATAGCATTTCTACTTATAATATAACATTGAAAAGTTTCTTTTGAAAGTAAAATTGACAGTGGTCGACTTTCATATATGATATATGATAGAACCCTCGTCCAGTTCTTTGTTCCTGTTCTATCAACTAATACTGAAATCATTTGAAGTGCCAAATTCAATAGGGCTGGCTCAAATGCATTTTGGGGTCTAAGCTGACTACTTTGAATGAAGACTTTTCTTATGTTTAAATATCTTTTTGTTATGAATGTTGGGATCAATGAATTTGAATGAAAAACTATTGATTCCTATTTCAATTTCGATAAAGAGAAAGGAAGAGTTTGTTCACCTTTCATGCATTTGTTTTCTCATACCTTAATTAGCAAGTTCTACTTAGCAGTGTTGTATTATTATTATTATTATTATCATTATTATTATTTACCAATTTTTGAAGTTTTCATTACTCATTAGAGAATTTTTGTGTAATGAGGGATTGCACAGTTGCACTTACCATTGTTGGAATATATATTTACTATATCATAATACAGGCAAAAATGGTCTTTTGCCCCTTTCACCCAAAAGATATAACAAAATACTCATATTCTGAAACTACCTAGCAAAATACCCCTATTTTGAAACTCAATTTTTAAATAATCGAGTTATAGAAAATTAAACTTTAAAAATAAAAAATAAAAAATTATGGAACTCGAGTTCCTTGAATGGAACTCGAGTTCCTTGAATGGAACTCAAGTTCCATGTGAATTTTTCCAAATAATTTGATTTTCATCAAATCGAGTTTTACATTGAAACTCGATTTTCTAAAAATCTAGCTTCAAAACATGAACATTTTGCTAAATAGTTTTAGAACAGAGACATTTTGCTACATTTTTTGAACAAAAGGGACAAATACCCATTTTGACCTCATAATACACCTATTAACCTATGACCTTATCATCAAACACAAGATAATATCCCTAACACTATATCAAGGGCAGCATGATGGCTGAGGATCGCCGCACGCCACCAATACTGTCACCAACAACTCTACGTGTAAATATGCCATTCAAGCCAAAAAGCAGCTCCACAATACTACACCACGTGTCACTCTTTAATTACATTTATCCAACAACTGACAGGATAGCCAAGTTGGGTTTTCTTCTCAACTGTATAATTCTCTTATTAGTTATTACACATTAGAAATTTTGTCGTACAACTTTGGATTTTAAATCTTTGTATACCACCTACGTCGTATAAAATGTGCATGAAGAACTTACATACTATTATACTAAGATCACGTATCTTATGAATCTTAATAGTATGTGAAATCTTACATTGATACGCCATGTTCATATTAAACAAAAAGCAGTAATATTCAAAGTTTGTTCGAGTTTTGGACACCTCACAACAACAAATTAACAAATATATAACTACCACGATTTTATAAAATAAATTAAGTCAACTTTACAGACGTTGATGACTATATAGGATAAGCCATGCACAATCAAACCTTAGATTTGCGACAAGTAATTACCTCAATTGGCATTGCTATGTAAGCATATATCAAATTCTTTATCAAATACTTAAAATAGCAATTATGTTGACGAAACATTGCATGAATTACTTTCCACACGAAGCTCTAGAGGTGGTATAGCAGCCACGAAAATGAAGAAAGAGAATCATAATCTCTACTGAATTATTTATATATATTCAAATGCACCCATATATGTGTCGTAGCCATAACAGTTTTAAAATGTATAACAGTTTTAAAGTCTTATAGATGATATTTGAAAGAGAGATGGATGTCTTCTGTACACCAAACAGGGAGGCATGCATGTTAAAGATTAGGATTTGCTTCATATATACTTAGTACTTGAATAATTAATATTAGTGTCTATATATATTATGCACGTATGTTGTGTTTCTGAAAACATGTGCTTATAATATTTAGAATGCAATATCTAAACTGTATAAATGAGACACGTCTGTTGTTTTGGGAGGGACACCAAAAACCCCAACATATTTTATAATTTATATTTATATAAATATATACAATTTGGCTCCAAAAACATACCTAACCCCAACAATTCAGTTATAGTCCAAAAAGGTAGTCTGTTGAGAGAGAGAGAGAGAGAGAGAGAGAGAGAGAGAGAGTTTTAGAGAGAGAGAGAGTTTTTATGATAAAACATTTTCTTAACAATTGCGTAATGTTTTTAGTATTTTATACGGCTAAAATGCATTAGTAAATAAAAATCCTTACGAGGACGTACGAATTAAGGACCAACAAAGAAATAAGAGATTAATGACTTTCAAGCAATGCTACTCTTTTATATATTTTCTAAAATATTTTATTCTTTTGAATATGCATAATAGGGACGTAGTAGCTAGATTTGATAAACATATATGTTTTTTTTTTTTTTTTTTTTTGCATTAATCATTTTTAAAAAAATTATGCCAAATGATTGCCGAGTAGAAATAACCAACTAACTTCATTAGGAGTGTTTGTACTTGTGCTTATTCTTCCGCTATTTCTTCCTCATTATTAAATGAGTATTTTCAGCCATTAATATTGACCAAATTAGGTTTTGCAACAAAAGCTAAAAAAATTGCTTTTCAAGGGACTAGCTGAATTTTTACATTGAAATGGAAATCATTGGGAAATTTAGCACATAATCAATATATATATATATATATATGATTTTCAGGATTTAAAAGATTTCTAAGTTCTATTTTGAATCTTTGATAGATCGTTGATTAATTAGAAATGTATTGAAAAACAACTATTTCAGTTTTTTATTTTGTTAACACTGAGGGAATGTTATTTTTATTTTTTATATTGTTAATTTATTTGTAAATCTTAATATACTTTTTATTCTTAAACTTTAAGAAAATTTTGGAACATGCTTTGCCCCAAAAATTGAAATTCTAGCTGTTTTCGTCCCTGGTATTTGTGGTCTACTAGAGTGTTTCCGGAAGCAATAACAGAAGGTCAAATGCAGGATAAGCAAGCAAACAACACCATTAGTAAGAAAAGAAGAAAGAAGAAGTAATTAAACAACACCATTTTTACCGTAAGGCTTATCTCTATAGAGCCGGTCATTGAATATAATAGTATTTGACCAATATCTGTTTTGTTAGATAGAGGTGGATGAGATGCAGTACCTGATTTCCAATGACTTTGAATTTGGTTTTCCAGATGGAGTGTAAGGCTTCTATGCTTCTGCATATAAAGCAACATGCTTGTTTTCTGCAAGGGACAATTGTCAAAGTGAGATAGCTTTAGTTGAGATTAGAGAGAGAAAGAGAGAGAGGCTGGTTGACTTTTATTGTTCGTGGTAGAAAGGACACATATTATGACTAGTTGCAACGTGGCTTGATGGTAGTGGCGCAATTCAAAAAGGTTCCAGCTTGGAAAGCTTGCGGCTGATAGGAAGACGTGTTAAAGGAGTGACACTTCATCATATTCTCCTATTAAAAAATTATTAAAGTTAGTAAAGGAAAATGGAGGAAGGGGTAGGGATAATAATAGTACCTGATTTTAGCTCATGTTTTGCATTATAAGTCTGACTTGAGGGAAGGGGGTGGGAAAGGAAAGAAGATACAAGGAAGAGAAATGAATTTTTTGGTTTGTTTTGAGGTAGGGCAAGGCAGATAGGCTAAATATTCTTTCAAGGTTACATTTACCATTTCACACATAAATTCATAATTAATACGAGAATGTTTTCATTTTAAAAAAGAAAAATTATTAGTTTACATTTTATTGTTCATATAAATTTTACATTATAAATTAAATAAATGTGTACAATTTTGTACATATTTGCATGAATAGTATACAATATTGTACACTGCGTCTGTATATGTGTACAATTTACATGAACAAAAAATGTAAATTAATAATTGTACTTTAAGAATGTGAAAGAATCAAAACTCCAGGAGATATATGATTTCAGTTCCTTGGTGTGATTTACGTGCAGTTTCTGTGCAAACAGGGTCCCAGGGATCGAAATCGTATATATGTCTTAAAATAATACATCAAGTAAGTGTTTTGTATCCTTGTGGTACGTTCCGCATAAAAATAGGACTTAAACTATGACCCGTCTCCTATACTACCAACAAACTATCATATATTGCTCACTGTGTCAGCTAATCAGTATTCAGTAACAGATTTTTTTTATATTTGTAGGGTTCAAAAATAATTTCTTATTTATTAGGAGTATTAATATTCAAGCATTAACCTAGTAATATAACACTAAAATTTTGTAATTACCAGGTTCTTAACAATTAATGGAATGATCTATTCCATGTTCATTTGATAGAATCGACTTATCTCCAAGATTCAGGCCAGAACTTGCATCAATTAATCAAATCATTGGATAATTTCCAAATAATTTATTCTCGAAAGCATACTGCTACTATATTATTATTCCTGATATGTGATTAGTACTATGGGTAAAGACAACATAATCAATTTTGATTTAGACCTGAAAGTTAAAATCGTAATGGCTCTTAATTTTAGACTTGTTAATGATAAAAATAGTGTGCACGTTATTTCATACCAACAAAAATGGAAAGAGATGAAGAAATTTATGGGGGAGAGGGAAAGCGCAAAAAGAAGAAAAACATTTTGAATCAATGAATGAAACTGCAGAACAATTTCTCCAACTTGAAAGGAAATTAACCTAACTACCTTACCGTCCAATCATTCTTATTTAGGAGATGTATGAAAAAGGTCAAACCCAAACTTAGTTTTCATTTCTCACTGTGATGATCCCAGTCAAACAATTAGCTTTCTTTTGCATCTTCACGCAATAGTCGCTCCCATTATCAGGATACGTGTCAACTTATATTCAGGCATGATGGATAACAATCTAACATGCATAAAATACATGAATGGCAATCATATTTTCTGTTTATTGTCAACAATGAGACACATGATAAACTATATGTGCCATTGAATTGAATAATATGTGCCCAAAGTGTTATACATGACATCTACATACATGTATTATACTACGTAAAGAGAAAGACACGTGGCATGAGGGCGGCACCAAATCCTTTTGACTTCCATGTATAGCTCAAACTTCTCCCTCTACTATATATATGGAGGTCATCCACAGCCACCAGGATCAACCACAAGTGCACTTTTTGTTTCAGAAACCACTTTCAATCTTTGATAAGTTATAACCTTAATTTGTTCACTGCTATCTTAGAAACTCTTTTACATTCGTACTATCTGTATTACATAACAGCACCAATGGGAAGAGCACCTTGTTGTGACAAAGCTGGACTCAAGAAAGGTCCATGGACTCCAGAGGAAGATCATAAGCTCATCAGCTATATTCAGCTCCATGGACCAGGCAATTGGAGAAACCTTCCAAAGAATGCTGGTATGTTAAACTTTTTTCATCACTTTCTTGTTTTTAGGCTTCAATGTTTTGATGGTTCATCATATGAATTTTTTTTGGTTCTAATGCTTTACTTTTACAGGGCTGCAAAGATGTGGAAAGAGTTGCCGTCTTCGTTGGACTAACTATCTGAGGCCTGATATAAAGAGAGGAAGATTTTCATTCGAGGAAGAAGAGACAGTCATCCAACTACACAGTATCTTAGGAAACAAGTATGATTATTACTCTCCACTAAGTTCTATTTGATTTTTTTTTTCAGATAACCCTCATATTGCATTTTTATTAATAAGAAGCATAACAGTTGCTCATGTTCTATATATTTTCTTTTTCCCCTCCATCTTCATTAGATTGGTTGATTTGTACCTTATAATAATTTCTTCTTTTTTCCAAACTCAGATGGTCAGCCATAGCAGCTCGCTTGCCTGGAAGAACTGACAACGAAATCAAGAATTACTGGAACACCCACATTAGAAAAAGGCTGCTAAGAATGGGAATTGATCCTGTGACTCATGCTCCTCGCCTAGATCTTCTTGACCTGTCCTCCATCCTCAGCTCAACTTTGTGTAACCAGTCAATTCTTAATATGTCAAACTTGTTAGGTACACAAGCCCTCATGAATCCAGAACTGTTAAGGCTGGCCACAACTATCTTATCGCTAAAACAAGAAAGTCAAGCACCCTTTCCACAAAATCTCCAAGAAAACCAACTTTGCAACTTCTTATTGCAAAACCAAGCACAGCCATTACAACCCAATCAATATCAAGCCCCAATACAAGAAGGATTTTCATCCGAGGAGTCAAACCAACTCACGCAAGCCAACGTGGAAGGGTTTTTGTCAAAGGTAGCAACTTTTGGTAATTCCCAAGAAAATTCAATAGCTTCAAACCTAAATGAAGATTTCGTTTGCCAGCCAAACTATATGTACTGTGGCTCTAATCCTATAGTTCCCAATTTAGAAGAAAATCCAAATTTTCAATCACTAAACAATAGCTATCAGAACTTCTCCTCCTTTGATTCTGTTGTGTCAACACCAAAATCTAGCCCTACTCCTTTAAATTCATCATCCACATTCATTAATAGCTGCACTGAAGATGAAAGAGACAGCCACTGCAGCAACTTGCTGAAGTTTGAAATTCCAGAGAGTTTGGACATTGATGAATTTATGTCAATATAGCTAGAAATATGAGAGATGTATTGTATTTTTTTTTTTTTTTTTAATTTGTTGGGTTTCATTTGTATTTGATGTTGATAATGAAATTTTTTTTTGTTTGTTTTTTATTTATTTATTTATTTATATATTCCTTTCTCTACCTAAACAAAAGCATCCTACTTTCCCAAGCCCGAAACAATTTGACAAAATTTTCAATTTTTATTATTTTCATCATCAATATTTTCATTCATTACAAGAAAAAACAGGAATTTATTATAATTATATAACTTAATTGTTTTAAAACAATTAAGTCATATAGAAGGCTATTTAAGATGAGAAAAAATACCATGTTTTGATAATACCAACTCAGTATCTGTTTTGGTATTTTCTAGCCAATAAATAAGTGACAACTATTTCAAAAAACCACATTAGACTACTCTAATAAATAATTAATTTATCTTCCTGATAGTTTTGTCAGTGTCATTATCATTTATTGGAATAGTCTGATGTAGTTTTTTGAAACAGGTGTCACTCATTCATTAGGTAGGAAATACTAAAACAGATGCTGAGTTGGTATTACCGAAACATGGTATACTTTCTCATTTAAGATAATGTAAATGGAACTAATTAATGATCATCTGCAGTAACTGCGGTTGTCAATGAAATGAAATAGTGGCGGTTACATATAAAATTGAGTGAAAATGCAAATATAAAGCTTGAATAATTAATTGTGATGAAGCCACATCGACAAACATATTGTTTTTCAAGATTTTAACAAAAATAGTCCAAATTGCTTCAAAACATCCATATTTTCTTCAATTAATTGAATTACCCAACTAATATATACAAATATCCAAAATTACATGTTCAAATTTGTAATTTCCTCAAGATAGTAGTACTTTTACCTGTATTATGCGTCTAGCATTGAAATTGAAGGACAGATCCTAGAAATTGCTACCAGAGATAGTGAGTCAAAAGACTCAAAACTTTAACTCCGGTTTTTTATTTTCAAGCCAATATTTTCAGGAGCAATATCTTAGAAATAGCCAAGAACATCATTTTGATGTTCCTACAATTTTTCTTCTAAGTGATTTTTGAATTACAGCTTTTTATTATTATTATTATTATTAAGGAATAGAAGATAGATTTGAGTAATAGTTTTAAGAAAATGTTTCCTAGAATTTTTTTTTCTATATTTTTATTTTTAAAAATGTCTATCTAGACTAGACACACATTTTGTACAGTTTTCTTTTTTTTTTTTGAAAACCAATTCAATCAGGCCCAATATATTTCTTCAATTGATCTCGAGGCTGACTTTTGCCCTAAGGTCAGAAAATTTCAAATCAGATGAAAAAGAAATATCATCAGTAATATGCAATTTTTGTATATAAATATTTTTGGGTTTCAATAATTAAATCCTATGAAAGAAGATTTTGGTCCAAAAACTGAAACCTGTACGTAAGTTTCTTTTTTCTAAAGGAACCTGTATGAAAGTTGTTCGCAATTATAGTTGGCTAACTCAACCAATATTGCCCCCTTCTTCAAAAAAATGAAGTCATAAAAATTAATTAATTAGTAAATGTCTATGGCCCAGCCGAGAGAAATGAGTTTTTTAGATTCGCAAACCTATTGTTAAACACTTAAAACTATCATAAATTTCTGTACTTTTTATTGTTTCATTAATATATTGTCGTTTGCGTATATAAACATGATTCATAGTAAAGAAAAATATGGTTCTAAAAGACTAAAACTAAAGTGTCCCCTAGTTTGTTTATCATTTTGGTTTTGTGATTACATCATTATTCATCATCATGTTTGTCATCGCTGCCTTATTCCCCTTTGCTTCTCTAACTCACTTTTCATTCTCAACCACTTTGCAGTTTGCACATGAAGCATCCACGAAGCACTGTTTTATCAAACACATTGCCACAAACAGCTCTTATTCAAAAAGGTATGGGTTTCAAATTCAAAGCTCAAAAAGGGTTCTCTTGTCTTTACATGCCACTTTTTTAGGTCTAGTTGCCACAAACAGCTCTTATTCAAAAAGGTATGGGTTTCAAATTCAAAGCTCAAAAAGGGTTCTCTTGTCTTTACATGCCACTTTTTTAGGTCTAGTGACCAACTTTTTCAATTGGAAAAAGAAAAAGGCTATACGCATGTTCTGATCTGATGAGTTTCTGTATATGAAGTGGGAACGGTACCTCATTACATTGTATTATTTCAACGTGTTTTGGAGTGTAAAGACTGATGTTTTTGACTCTTTAACTCTTTTCTGTTCTCAATCTGTTCTAGACCCAATTTAGACTTGTTTACATCTACATTGTGATAAGAGATAAGGTGCTCTTCTACAGTATGCTATCATTAGACTCCAAACCAAGGAACCTTTCTTCTACTAGAAGTGGGAACAAAAATGAAGTCCGATACATTTCATAATGACCCACGAGAACAAGATTTCATTGTCATCGCTTTCACTCACATGTTTGACGTTTCCACAAAGAAATCAAACTGGGTATGACTTAATTATTTTCATTTCAATTTGGAATATGTTTATGATTTGCGAGATCGGACTCTTCAATAATATGCTTCCATTATTTTCCTTATGATTCATTCCTAACAATACAAACGCAGAGGCCGCCGCAAGTAGAGTTAAAACTCTTTCACTTTGATCTGGTGGCGGAAAGGGAACCGATTATGTTTTTGTTGACATTGCCAGCAAGTAAATGTAGTCAATTAATATAATGTGCAACATTGCCAACTTTGTGAGAGAGAGAGAGAGAGAGAGAGAGAGACTATTAGTATTATGTTTTTGCTTTCTTTTATTTTAGGGATAATTACACTTTACCCACCTGTGGTTTGCCTCTAATTCTATGTGTCTATCCGTGGTTTCAACTTTGACACTTTGCCCACCTGTGGTTCTCACCGTAAGTGTGCCGTAACCCACCTCTCCACTTTCCGTCACTCTAACACAGAATAAGTAAAAAACAAACCCAAAACGGATCAAAAACTCTCACTCAAATCTTGAACATGAAGAACATGAAGAATATACCTAAATTTTGAAACTTGAGTTGGCTCACTAAACCCAGAACACGAAGATTAACCAAAAACTAAACCCAGATTTTTCTGATTTTCATATTCAAACTAATTGTACCCAAACTAAACCCACAATCATGTTTTGGGTTTAGTGAGTCTGAAGAAAAGTAGAAGAACATACCCAAAAAACTAAACCCAGAAATCTTGAAGATTAACCAAAAATTAAATTACAAATTTTAGAAATCTAAAATCACAAAGAAAAAAAACAAAACAAAAAACGAAACTGACCTTCAGGCTGATCATTCTCGGAGAACTCCTTCTTGAGGACTCGATCGAACATTTTGGCTATGCTACCATCGCTGGAATCCGGTGCGGACGAGTTCAACAAGCTCCCGTAGAACCTCTCCCTGATTTCCTTCTCAGATCTCGCGGCACAACTGCAATTCCAATTCCCGGTAGAAATCAAAATCACGAAGAGGCAGTACCAGAATCCAAGCGTTCCACACTTCTTCTTAGCTTCGAAAATCGCCATTGTTGAAAAAGAAATCTGTGGTGTGTTTGATTTGGTTTTAATCTTCGGTTGCAGTGGTTGTGGGTTATGTTCAATCGAAGGTCAGTTTCGTTTTTTGTTTTCCGAGAATTATCAGCCTGAAGGTCAGTTTCATTTTTTTTTTTTTGTTTTTTTTTTTTTTTCTTTGTGATTTTAGATTTTTGGGATTTGTAATTTAATTTATGGTTAATCTTCAAGATTTCTGGGTTTAGTTTTTGGGTATGTTCTTCTACTTTGCTTCAGACTCACTAAACCCAGAACATGATTGTGGGTTTAGTTTGGGTACAATTAGTTTGAACATGAAAAATAGAAAAATCTGAGATTAGTTTTTGGTTAATCTTCGTGTTCTGGGTTTAGTGAACCAACTCAAGTTTCAAAATTTGGGTATGTTCTTCATGTTCAAGATTTGAGTGAGAGTGTTTTGATCCATTTTGGGGTTTGTTTTTTACTTATACTGTGTTAGAGTAACGGAAAGTAGAGAGGTGGGTTACGGCACACTCACGGTGAGAACCACAAGTGGGCAAAGTGTCAAAGTTGAAACCACGGGTAGGCACATAGAATTAGAGGCAAACTACAGGTGGGTAAAGTGTAATTATCCCTTTATTTTATTTTTTTATTATATATATTTTTTTTTTGCTAATTGAAAAATATATTTAATTGCAAAATTCACCACTGACTCATCGTAGGAAAGATCCAACAACCAGAGACAATGAAGAAGATATCAGTGGCTAACCATCAGGGGACGTAGCATAACATGAAGGGTAAAGTTTGTTAATTATACACTCATTTTTTGAACTAAAATTATGAGTTGAAGACGCGATTTTAAAATGAAAATTGTGCTTTCAACTCATGACTTCAGTTCAAAAAATACATGTGTAATAATAGTTTTTATCCTAGCAGAAGGATGAGCAAAAATAAATTTCAAATGACTATAGCATGAAAGAGAGTATCGCACTTGCCTTGACTGGAATAAGAAATGGGCCAGGTCCAGCTAAAACAAGGGGGATCGTGCGCCTATGAAAGACTAACCCAATCAGTGAAGAAATCTAAGAAATTTGTCAATGGGCCGAACGTAACTATATTTCTATTGCCAACATTTTTGTCCCCGTAATTCTCATCTTTCTGGCAATGCCATCTCCCCCCCACCCTCTCTCTTTTTTTTTTCTTTTTTTTGGGTTTCTTCCAAAGAAAAAAAAAAATCTTTCCACTCAATAACTCTCCCCCCCACCCTCTCTCTTTTTTTTTTCTTTTTTTTGGGTTTCTTCCAAAGAAAAAAAAAAATCTTTCCACTCAATAACTGAATTAAGATAGTTTTTTTGCCTTTATTTGATAACAATGCTGCTTTCACAAATTTTCATCCAAAAATGTTTTACAAAATCCGAATTTCACCATTTCTATCACATTTTTAGAATGGAAGGTTGGAAATTACACTTCCTGAGAAAATTTTCAATAAAAGTTTCTCAAAATAGTATTATTTTTACTTTAAAATAAGCAATTAACTAATCTATAACCAGTGTTATGCACCGTTATCTTCTTCTTCTTTTTCTCTCTTTTCTTCTATTGGCAAAACTTTTATTAAATTCATTTAATCTCTTATTATTATACTTAATATTCATAGACAATTTAAATGGAAATACCAATTTAAAATGATAGGTATGAATTAAAAAAATAAAAAAGGACTTATATATTATTATATGCAAATAAAATCGGTACATAGAGATTGATGGTACTTTTTATGTACTTTATTAACTACTAATAAGGAAAAAAAGATAATTAGTTCATTGAGAGAATAAATTAGAATCATTGATAATGAGAGAATATCTAATAGAAGTTTAATGAAATTAATAATGAGAAATTAATCTCTATATATAAAATTAAATCATTTTACTTTTTGTTTACATTTTTGAATGTTGCGACATAAACTTCGAAATTTAATATTTTTTCATGTCATTATTTTAATATAAATTTTTTAATCAAGTTTTAATTTTATAATCTTATATCTACATCCTTCATTTGAATCTTGAGATATAAGATTATAAAATTTGAATCTTGATATATAGGTTTCTCCACAAAAAAAGAATCTTGATATATATATATATGGGGGGGTAAAATAAATAGTTTCACGTACAAATACAATTGTAATAAATATTTATTATAATAAATATCTTTTATAGCTATCATAGTTATCAATATTTATTTTCCTATCTGTTCCTTCGTCACCTCATCATCTTCTTATGGTTGTGTGTGTTGTATCAAGTTTTGTAGCAGGGGTGGTCACATCAATTCATGCAATCTCTTGGCATCTTTTTAACTTTGTCGCTATATATGTGCACTATTCACTCTTGTGTTTTTAGATTTTCCTAAAACAAAAGGTTTAAATTTCATTTTTGATGCTTTCATTTTCTTAAATTAATATTCCACCTTTGAATTGATGGTTTGTTTCGTAATACAATTATTGTTTGGAGAAGGATTGTAGTCCTTAAACAGAACTCTTCCTAGGGTTGTGACTCTCCGTGACAGGGGGGTATACTTATCTATGAATAGGAGGGATCTTAGAACACACGTCATTCTAATCTCCCTCAAATTTTCCTTCATATATAATATAATTACCACTTTCAAAGAATCCTCATCTTTATCTGGTAATAAACATAGTAATTTTTTTTTTTTTTAAGCATCATTAAGAAGTAAAGAGTTCTTTCTCTTTCTAAAGTATATTTTTGACCTTGGTGTGAGAGTATAATTAAAGTGTGTGCGTGTTTTTTTAGCAATTAATATAATTAAAGTTTTGAATTGTTTTGTTTTGCCTCTTCATGTTTTCATATTAACCATGACATCCATTTTTACTGGCAATCTGACAGTTAAGTGACAAATAAGTGTCATCCATTAAGACATGTTATCCATATAAATTCATTATGCTAAGTAATTAAAAAGTTAAATGATAAATAAGTGTCATCTATTAAGACAGGTCATTAGAATAATAACATAAATATATGACAATATGAAAAGTATGTAACTAAATTGAAAGGATAAAAATTGAAAATTTTGAAACTCATGTGAATGTCCAAATTAATAAAAATAACCCTAATTAAATTTTAAGGGGGAAAAAGGCGCCTAAGTATATTTTTTGGGGATGCCAAACAAAATAGAAATTTTTGGGTACCCAAAGTCTTCCTCAATGCAGAATATAATTTTCTTGATATTAAAAGAATGGACCTTACACTTTCAAATATCGTTGTCTTGACTTTCTCAAAAAATAATACTCCATATATATCGTTATCTTGAGATGTCTTTCTACGGAGAAAATTCTTAAGAATGAGTTTGATCAAATGTCTCTATTCATTAGTTTAAATTACGTAGTTTGATCATGATTCTTAAAATTTATGGTAAATGCACAAACAGGAAAAAAATTGGCATTTGTCCTTTTTAAAAAAACAATCCAGCATTTTGCCCTCTTTCTCAAATTAATTAGGGAAATGCCCCTCTTTTGAAAATTGATTTTCTCAAAATCGAGTTAAGCCCTATAGCGGTATTTTTAATGAGCCTATAGTGACGTTTTAAGGATCTATAGTAGTGTTTTGTAACTCGATTTCCATGAAGTCGAGTTATAGGTTAAAAAAAAAAAAAATTGCATGTAACTCAACTTTATGAAAATCGAGTTACAAAACGCCTAGTTATAGGTTAAAAAAAAAAAAAATTGCATGTAACTCAACTTTATGAAAATCGAGTTACAAAACGCCACTATAGGTCCTTTAACCATCACTATAGGCCCTTAAAAACGCCGCTATAGGGTTTTAGAATTTTTTTCTTTTTTAATAACTTGATTTTAAGAAAATTGAGTTTTAAAAGAGGGGCATTTCTCTAATTAGTTTGAAAAATTTGACAAAATGCTAAATTTTTTTTTTTTGAAAGGGGCATTTGCCCATTTTCTCCGCACAAACACCTATGTTAATTTGTGGAAATTATTTTCTGCCAAACTCATACGCATATTTGGATCTTTCAACAACACTGTTCATTGACGTCCATTTATTTATTTATTTACTTTTTTTTTTCTTTTTTTAAAACGTTTATAGTCAATTGTTGGATTTTTTTGTTCTTTATTTATTTTTATTTTTTTTTCCCATGAGATAAAACATCCATTATTGGTAGTAAAAAAAAGGGGTGTAATGTTGTAACACGGGTATAGAACTAAAGAAGGCATAACTCAAACTAGTAGTGCCTAGGTGGATTGAAAGTTAAGCCAGTATGCCCAGTGGAATAGCCGCCCACCCAAATTAGTCATGGATGTGGTTTTTGTGGTCATAGGATTGATGGAAACTCATCCATCATCATTGGATCAGATAAGCTCTTCAAAGTTACATAAAATTAATATATTTTGGTCATCTTTGTTATTACTCTATTTTATTCTAATATATTCTACTCTTCATTTCTCACCTCTTCCCTCCACCCTCCCCCTACCCAATTATTAATATAAAGTGAAAAAGTAAGATCAATTCAAAAGAAGTCATAAAATCATTAAGCATGAATGTTTTTTTTTTTTAACCTTTACGTAGCTAATTCGGATCTTATCCAAACTAACAGAGAGCTAAAATAGGTAACAAATTTGTAGAGAGCCATGATAAAGGCACAAAAAAATTCACAATTTATTTTCACAATTTGTTCTGGTATTTCATTTGTGATTAGTGTAACATCACTTTCACAAGGTGCTACCACTTATACTATTTTTATTATTCACAAGTTACAATATGACATCTTATTGGTGCAAACACAATAATAATGAAAATAAAACAAAGAGAAACTAAATAATACTTTTGAATATTATTAATTTAAGATTAGAAAATACACAACACTATTTGGATTGAGACGCGACATTTGCTCCTTTTAAGGAGATTCAAGCCCTTGGTTGGCTAAGCTTTGTAACCAATGTAGACTTTCTTTGACTTGTCTCCCCAAGGATATAACAACCCAACAAATGTTGTATGGCTAAAACAACTTTTGTACAAAGTGTTTAAGCCCAAAGCTCCATAAAAAAGAATACCCTTTCTTGTCAAGAAACTCTATTTTTTTAGTGTATATTGCTGTAAGCCTCACAAAATTACTACCCTTTAATCTAATTAATTAGATCCAGTATTTTGATATAGTGGGTGTTACAAATTTAATTGTTGGACATAAATATGATGGGCTAGAGTTACACAATTAATGGATCAGATAAAGAGTTTCTGAAGAATGAAAGGCCCAAATGGATAGTCCATTAAGTTGGGTTAATGGCTCTTCATTTTCCATAATAAAAATGGAGTGTTAATTCGGGTCATTTACTCACCAACGAATATGGTAATTACTTTGAATGGGCTGTCAAGTAGAAGGATCCAAGAAGCTGATTCATTTCCATTTTTGAGACCTCCTTGCTTCACCTCCCCCTTATGCATATATCTAACCCAATATTTGAATCAATTCATATTAGCCCATTAATCACCACAATTAAAAAGAATAAAATAGTCTCTTTCCTTTTCAATGTGGGATTAAACATTTTCACTAACTTCTCATCTTCCATATTCACTCCCACATCTTTACATTTATATTATAATATTTATTCATTTTAATTAATTAATATTAAAATGCTCCAACACACCTCAACAATTATTAAAAGAAAGTTATAAATTTTTTTTATATGGATTTAAAAACTAAAACCTTCAAAGAACTGAAAAATGTCCAGTTCCCAATTTTTACTGGTTGTACCACCAATTTTGGCTGTTTTACTTAATTGATTTAGGGTCTAGTTCCCGATTAACCACCCGATCGGTTCTAGGTTTTAAAATCCTTTTTTTTTTTTTGTGTAAATTGGAGTACTTTTTGTATTTTAGAAGAGTTTTCATGAGCTGGTGTGGATGCTCTTAAGTAGATATGAAAACCTAATTATCTAATGGGCTGATGGGTTGATTTTCTGATTCTACAGATTTGTATCTTGATTGATCAAACATCAGCTTTGATCAGTTAAAATTGCTATAATTTGATTCCTTAAATCTTTAGCTTCCTTGTTCTTATACACTAACTAGCAGCATCTTAAGCATTGTCTAATCATACCTATAGACACTATGATTTATATCTAGACAAGTTTACGCTCTCGTGATTTCCAACAAATCTATACACAGATAGAACCTATCAACCTTTAAAAAACCCCTTAATCTACTCTCAGTTTTGTTTCGAAGCAATCCCCTTGCTCTCGATTTGTCTAGGGAGCCTATAGCTAATTTGTCACTCTTAGGAGTAACCCAACTATTCAGAGGTTTTCCCAGGACACCAAGATAAAATTTGTGTTTAGATATTATGGCCATGAGTGTAAAACTCAGCAACTCTTTTGAGTTCTAACACAAAATTTTAGATTTGGGACCAGTTGCTTCAATCTGAAAAGTAAACTATTTATAGTAAAGCCAAAGTTATCGTACACCCATAGGGAAAAGGGTTTTCCAGTACATGCCAAGGCGTTTAGAAAAACTAGTGGAGGAAGAATTGATATAGAGTCACTCTAATAAAGGAATTGAAAAGTAGCCCATCTCCATGGGAGGGATCCCAAGTTTTGTCCAGAAATCTTTATCGAATATGCAATCGTGGAGAACATGTAGAATTGATTCACACTAGTGAGAAGAGTCTTATTGTTAGGTGAAGATTTTTGTCATTATATATACTTAATTTTTAATCTTAATTTAATCCATTTGAAGTATCTGGCACTTAGTCTTAAAAATTTAAAACTACGTTACATGAGAGCATTAGCATTCGAAAGTCTAAAAAGAATCCTGATTTACACTTTAAAAACCTACTTTTTATATTTACAATCTCATTTTACAAATCACCCAACATCTCATTTCTTATTTTTATTTTTATTCATTTATTTATTCATTTCTCATTCTCTTCCTCTCAAACCCACACAACCAGCCAAAAAACTCATCATCCACTCCACAACCAGCCACCTCCACTCACCTCTCTCTTCTTCTCAAACTCACACAACCAGCCAAAAAACCCACCATCCACTCCACAACTAGCCATCGCCACAACCACTCACCACCACCACACATAAAACCCAAAACCCACCAAATGACCCATAAAACCTAAGCTACTGCCCAATCCAGCAACATCACAATCGGAACAAACCGACAAACCAAGCCACACCCATGCCACCAATCTGGCAAAATCATGGTTGGAACAAACCCATAAACCCAGCCATACCCACACCCACACTCATCAAACCCGCCACCGTAGTACCATCCACCACCACCAACATCAACCCACTACTATATCCACCATCTCCTCTAACAAAGCCCACAAAACCCATCTCAACTACTGTGAAAAAAAACACATCACCACCTCTGCCAACAAAGCCAAGAAACCCACTACACCCACCATGGGATCAAAGTCTACCACCAATCGTGAACAAAACCGATAAAACCCACCACCACTGTGCACTACCCAAAAACATATAAAAAAACCCATCTAAATGGCACCACTACACCCAAATCACAAATCCACAATACAAGAGAGGAGGAACCCTAGCAATGGGTAGTGAAAGGCGAAGAGAAGGGTGAAAACAAAGAAGAGAGAGAGAGAGAGAGAGAGAGAGAGAGAGAGAGAGAGAGAGAGAGAGAGAGAGAGAGAGAGAGAGAGAGAGAAGATATTAATAAAAAAAGATACAACCTTGCTACAACAAGGTTGTATAAGTAGAACTTTACTGCAACAAGGTTATAAAAAATTATACCAAACACACACCCATATGTTGCTTGTTTTTTGATGTTTTGGAGGCTAAAATAAGATTTTTGGAGTTTTATAACTTCGAATACTAATGGTCCTAGCAACCTATTCATATTTTTTTTCCTTTTTCTTTCTTGGTTGAAAACTTTTGCAAATAGGTCTATTAGCAAAAAAAAAAAAAAAAAAAAAANCTTCAAGGGTGATCTTGGAGTTGTGGACTGGAGGTTCATGTTTTAGAATAGATCTATATGAGAGAAGTCTGTAGGATTCAAAGCTAAATTTGTTAACTCTAGTTAGATTTACTATGAATTGATATTTTGACTGTAAATCTCCATCTGATAGTGGATTGTTCATCTTGGGATTGGTCCCCCTAGATTTCTTCTTTGGAACAAGTTGCTTCATAAGGTTTCTTAAGTCATCATATCTTGTGTTATTTACTTTTCCGTTGTGCATTATATGCTTGATTATTTGTTTAACCTAAGGCTTGCATAATTAATCTAATTAACAACTTGGCCTGAAAACTACTTAAACACTATTTTGTCTTAGGAATCTAAATATAACAGGCACGGGTACTTTGTCAAGTTGTTTGGTTGAGCTTTGGGCTCTTAGGGATGGCTCTTCCTAGCATTAGACTTTAGGGATCTCTAACCTTCTTATAGAACTTTATGTTATGGCCTTAGTTCATCTAATGAGAAATTCTGTTGCAAATCTCTTAATGGAGCCGTTGCTTTCTAATTGTATGAACCTATTTAAAGCTTTTCTTAGGTTTTGGATTGAACATATTTATTGTGAAACTAACTAATGTGAAGCATTTGCTAAATTAAGATCAAAGCTTTTGTGAGACTTTGTTTGGATAATAATCCACTGTTTGTGGTGGAGGATTTGTTAGCCATTGATAAGACTACCTGTGTTTGTAACATACTATTTCCATCTAATTAGTATGGTCCTTTTTCTACCCCCAAAAAAAGAAAAGGAAACCCACTAGGTTTCTTATTTTAATTGTCGGTATAAAAATTTTTTTAATTAATGTTATAGAAAGTTAAAGTTATTATTAAAATTATATAAAATACTAGAAAAACATATATGAAAAAGAAATTATTTTATAGATCATGCATGTAAATTATTAGTTCATTATATTTACATTAATACATGAGTCTTATAATTGTGTGAGACTCACATATTATGAGAGAGATAATATGTAGGATGCATAAAATAATCATTACTATTTAGGAGCTCAACTTCCATGGTTCGCAATAATGAATAGCATTGACTATTGAGTTGCTCACACCTAGTAATTGAAACAAAAAAATTTACCCTAACAGAGAAGTTTTTAACACTAATGAAGTACAAACTGGATGGCCTACAAACAATGGTAATGGCAAAAATGGGCGAAATTTTGGTGATATTTTTGCCAAATTTGGCGAAATCTCACCAAATCCTACGAGATCTCGCTAGATCCGATGAGATCTTGCCAAATCCAGTGGAGATTTCATGGGATCTAGCTGACATCTTGCCAGGTCTGGAAAATCTCATTGGGAAATGCTATATATCTTGGTCGGTTTGGGTTTCTTAGAGTTTTGGGGAGAAGATTTGAAACCAAACCGCCAATGTTGGATTCTTGAGAATAGACCCAATGCCAACCGCTGGAGTAATCGGGTCAAGCAACGATTAGCCCAGTTCCAATCGGATTTTCCAGGTGGGTCTGGCCACCAAATGGGTTGGACAAATCTAGTTTAATTTGCTACTTTCTGAAACGTCAAGGCTAAATTTGTTACTTTTGAAATTACATAGTTTAATTTGTTAAATATCTTAAATTATATGATTTTAAATATAATTTCTCATTCTTTTATTAGCACCATTGAATTTTGAAATGACTCAAAATATGGGGGGCTACAATTTTTACAAGTTACATTTCTTAAAATGTAAATAATTTACAAATGATATAATTGGATTTCTTAAAATTTGTGTGGCTCTGTCACTTGTCAAGCTCTATATCCCCCTTGGGGAGATTGAGAGCAGTTGAATTCCTTGGTTTCTTGGTTGTTTTGTTAAGGAGTGGGTGCTCCTAACTCTTGACTAGCTTGCTTTCCTTAAATGCACTGCTTTCCCTTGCACTACCTCTTGCTTTCCCTTGCAGCTCCGCCACTTATTGTCAAGCTCTTTCTTTCCATGAGTGAGGTGTAGAAAACAATTGCAGCCAGAAATCATTTACTTTTGTGATGTTTTTTTTTTAAGAAACAATTTAGTTTTTGTAATTATGTAACACTCTTACTGCAAACAGATTCAATAAACAACGCCAATAAATAGATATTGTATACAAGTATAAAACAAATAGAAATCTCTAATACAAATTAAATAACAAAACTCATAAACCAGAGACGTATAGAATAAACAATGCAAAATGTGGTCTAGGTTAGCATTTTAATATCTTCTTAAGACAGATTTCACTCCTAACCGAGTTGCCAAACTAATTGAATTGAGTGCCATGTCATTATTTTCTTCTAAGGTGCCACTTCATATATATATATATATATATATAATTAAACTTCATATCTTTTTATTGATAGACAACGAAAAAGATTTATTGAAGAGAAGAAAGATCGGTGGAATGCACCAACAAGGGTGGGCTTGCTCTGGAGATTGGAGAATAATCATAAAACTACAGGAGCAGCGCCAAGAGCAAAACAACCTCCAAATCTGTTAATATTCAAAAAGCTCAATAAGTGAAGCTATAATATTAAAGGGGCTATTTTTTTTTTTTTGAGAAAAAGGGGCTAAATTTATTGCATACAAGCTTAATTGCTTTTCTAATATATGTAAAACAAGTTGTGTATAATAAACACTACTTTATTTAAAAGTCTATATACGAACAGGGAGATTTGTAATTGCCATGCCAGCTCTTGGTTCCCCAATTTTTCCTGTTCCCCCGCTCTAAAATAATGAGAATAAAGAAAAGAAACAACGTTATCTTTTGTCTCATATGAAAAAAAAATCATTCGGTCCTTTTCGCAATAGATAGGAAAAGAGCTATAATACAATCATGAGAACTTTCAGGGAAGAACTTTATAGAAGAGACAAGCATGCATTATTATAAAAAGATGAAGATGAATGCAAGAGTAGGGACCTCGACATTGATTTGGATTTTTATCAGTGGCTGGTATCTACTATCTTTTCTATTGTTGTTGTTATTATTATTATGGCTTTTTGCTAAACCCAAACGAAATGCCAACACACAATTAAGGAGCCAGATCAGTGGGTCACCCTATGAATCTTATGATTTAAATATAAATAAATAAATCAATATAAAAATAAGTTTGATAATTGTAGGATAAACATGTGAAATTGAAAAAATAGACATACCTAAATTATTAATTAAAATTAAGCATTAAAAATAGACACCTAATATAATTTAAAGTTAAGGTTTCACAAATAACAATATTTGAAAATGAGGGTATGCATCAAACTCGCTAACCCAACATGAGATTGGCTGAACAAATTTTTGCCTACCACAAATGCACCTTCAAGATTTAGGGGCGTCAATGAATTTAAGTAGAAAAAGTGGTCTGGACTCTGGTCTCGACAATGTCATGCTTTGATGCTATTAATTTTAGCACCCACAATTTTTTTTATGCCGCAGTTATCTGGTTTCATAATTCCAAATTTCAACGTGAGTAGGACTCTAACCCAAACCATATGCGATATCCATGAACTTTGACAAACCACCTCAGATCCAATGAGTATATACCTTAGAACTCATAAAGCAACGTGGATGGAACAAATAATGCGTTCATGATAGCTTAAATTTCTCTACTAGTAACCCATGTAATACCAATTTTTAAAAATGATTTTAAGGGAAATATAATAATAATAATAATTTTTTTTGATAACCAGCCAATTCATTAAACTATGCAGAACTACAAGAGGAACCCCAATCTTGCCTACAAGCTTGCAAGATAGGGGGAGGCAAATCATAGTCAATGCACAAAAAACCTGCCTTAAGAGCAACAACATATTTAGCAGCTGAGTGAGCTGCTGAGTTTAGATCTCTCTTAACCCAACGAAACTTACAATTATCAAAAAATACACTAAAGACAGCAGTATCCCAAATGATGGAGGAAATGGATCAATCGGATGGTTCTTCCGCCTTGGACAAGGCATCTAAACATATTTTTGAATCTCCCTCCACAACAATATTGCTCCAATTTTCATCTTTGGCCCAGTTTAGAGCCCACAGAATTGTAGCTGCTTCGGCTTGAGTAGGAGAGCATAGATCATGAATTTTAGTCCATACCTTTAACACCTCACCACACTCATTTCTTGCTACCACAACTAAGGAGGTGAAAGCCTGTGAGACAGCAGCGTCCACATTTAGTTTTATATAGTTTCTTGGAGGGGGCATCCATGGAGTTAATTCCTCACTTCTATCTTTGTCATGCTCCTAGTCCACAGCCAAAAGATATTCCTTTACCCTGTTTTCTGCATTGCATATGGTAGAAATAATATTCACCTCACTGCCATTATGCCAAACCAGATTCTTGAGGTGCCAGATAGCCTCCATGGTTATTGCCAATTGAAAACACTTACATAGTCCTAGAGCGAGCTCTAGCGAAAGGAGTGAGGCCCACGTCCACACGTGAGACCCATCATAGAACCCACCTCTTATGTGTGAACTAGGAACATTAATTATTCCGGAACTATGTAAGAGTTGCCCATAATTTGGAGAGAAGCACCATGCAATACTCCCACGCAAGGATTGACTTGTTCTCCTAGAGATCCACGTGTAGCTTGATGATTTTTTTTAGAGAATCTTTGGGTCTGTTTAGGATCATTTATGAGATGTAAATGGAACTAATTAATGATCATTTGCAGGAACTGCTTGTCAATGAAATGAAAGAGGGGGAATTATTGTGTATTTCTAGAATATCATAAATGCGTATTTCTTCTTTTTACATTAATGGTAGGTCCCACTAATTAAATTCATAGTGGGACTCACCATTCATGAAAAGAGGGACTACATATTTATAGTACTCCGAAAGTATCTAATAATTTTCCATGAAATAGTGGCAGTTACATGTAAAATTGAGTGAAAATGCAAATATCCAAAATTACGTGTTGAAATTTGTAATTTCCTCAAGATAGTAGTACTTTTGCCTGTATTATGTGTCTAGCATTGACGCTGAAGGACAAATCCTAGAAATTGCTACCTGGTATAGTGAGTTAAAAGACTCAAAACCTTAACTCCGGTTTTTTATTTCAAGCCAATATTTTCAGGAGCAATATCTTAGAAATAGCCAAGAACATCATTTTGATGTCCCTACAATTTTTCTTCTAAGTGATTTTTGAATTACAGCTTATTATTATTATTATTATTATTATTAAGGATCGGAAGATAGATTTGAGTAATAGTTTTAAGAAAATGTTTCCTAGAATTTCTTTTTTGGCAAAAAACACTTTTTAGTCCTTACATTTTCAGGCGATTCTCATTTTAGTCTCTACATTTTATTTTTACCGCTTTAATCCCTATCCTGAAAATACTTCCCGTTTTGGTCTTTGCCATTACATCAGAAACGAAGAAAGCTGACGTGGCAAACGGTAGGAATAAATAATAGTAAATTAATATCCACGTGGCCTAAATTAATAATAAAAAAAAATTTTGGCATTAAAAAAATGCCACGTCAACATCTAAATTAAAAAAAAAAAAATTATTACTTTTAACTAAATAAAAAAATTAAAAACAGAATTAAAGACTAAAAATTACATGAATTGAGATCTAAGTGTGTCTTGAACAGGAACATAAACTCAAATCTAAGAATACAAACCCAAAAATTAAAAATCTTAAAATCACAATTTTCTCAAACCCAGCAAGTCACGAACCCAAGGACAATCACAGTGACCAAACCCACCAATAAATCATAAACCAAACCACAAATGAAGAACCAAACCACGAAGCAAGCCATGCATCAAACCCAGATCGGAACCACCAACCATCGCCACCCTGACCCGAATTGGAACCACAACCCAACAAAAATTTACCCATGAAACCCACGAATTTAGAACAAACACTGTGGCCCACTCCCAACAGACACAATCAACAAAAACCCCCCCAAAAATCCAAGACCAGCGATAAAAGCCAAATGCGAAAGAGGGAGAGAAAGAGAACTCAACGTCGTCGTACTACCACCTTGGACCTGATCTGGTCGGGCTGATGGGTTCACGATGGGCCGATGGTTTTCAGGTGGATGGGCTATGCAATTTTCAGGTGGATGTGCTCTCTCACATTTGACCGACGAGAGTTGTAGTGGAACGAGCTTTTCATCGGAGAAGAGCTCGCCGGCGGGGAGCATAGGCACCGGATTTGGGTTTGCTTGAGGTGGATTTGCTGGGTTTCTTTTAAATGAGATGGGTTGTTCTGAGTTTGAGATTTTTTTATTTTGATTGGTTGTGTTGTATTTTTGGATTGATTTGATACTATGAGGCTTTAGGATTTGATGATATTGTTAGGTTTGAAAATATGGTAATTTTAAGATTTTTAATTTTTGGATTTTAATTTTTGGGTTTGTGTTCTTAGATATGGGTTTGTGTTCTTGTTCAAGACACACTTAGATCTCAATTCATGTAATTTTTAGTTTTTAATTTTTTTATTTAGTTAAAATTAATAAATTAATTTTTTTTAATTTAAATGCTAACGTGGCATTTTTTAATGCCAAAAAATATTTTTTATTATTAATTTATGCCACGTGGATACTAATTTAATATTATTTATTCCTGCCATTTGCCACTTCAGCTTTCTCCGTTTTTGATATAATGGCAGGGACCAAAACGGGAAGCGTTTTTCAGAATAAGGACTAAAAGCGGTAAAAATAAAATGCCGGGACTAAAATGGGAATCGCTTAAAAATATAGGGATTAAAAGTGGCTTTTCGCATTTTTTTTAATATCTAGCACAATGTCTTTATTTTAAAACTATTAAGAATTGTGTCCATGTTTTAAAACTATTTTCTAAAAATCGAGTTTTAATGTAACTCCATTTACCCTTGAATCCTTGAAGTTTCTTGAATCACTTGAATTTTTTGAAAATTTAAATGGAACTCGACATTGCTAATGTCAAGTTACACTTAAAAAATATACACAGAACTCAATTTTAAGGATATCAAGTTTTACACAAAAGTCGATTTTGTTAAAATCAAATTTAAAAAATAGGAGCATTTTGCTCAATGGTTTCAAAACAGAGATATTTTACTGCATAGTTTTAAAATTAGGGACAAATACTCATTTTCCTCCGCTTAATATTCTCAATCACTTCTTGTACTACAGTTGTATTCATACTTTTGTGTCCAATGCCTTGTTATTCCGTACGTGTACTGTATTTGCAATGCCATGAATCCCCCTAAAATAGGACTTAAGGAAGAAAACCCAAAAATGAAAAAAAAAAAAAAAAAAAAAAACTATATAAAAACACCCACCTTCCTATACACTCCCTATTTTTGGGTTTTCTATAGCTGCTTGCAATTTTTAGGGAGCACTGTTTATTTTCCATTCAAAGAGCTCTTGCCTCATTTCCCCTTGGATTGTTGTTTTGTTCCAAGACAAGTTAATGTACGGACTAGCCCATAATTTGGTTGCTTGGACTTAGAATTGGCAACGAGTCGGGTCGGGCCGGGTTTTTCCATACCGGACCCAACCCGCAGGGCAAGACCCGTGGCTCGGACCGGCCCGTTTAGGGTTCCGGGTTTTTTTTTTTTCCCGGGGCCTGGACCCGCCCAACCGGGCCCCGTTAGGATTTGCCCCAATTCGTGGCCCAACCAAAAAAAAAAAAAAAAATTAAGCCAGATTCAAGCCCAGATTTTCCCAGATTTAAGCCT